>NC_040025.1:3425041-3671427 GCF_000972845.2 Larimichthys crocea
GGAAACTTACAATTATTATTTATTATATATATATATATATATATATAAGTCAACGACGCAAAGTTATTGGCTGATTTGGCTGCAATCTTCCAGATTAAAAAGTGCCAGGGCAACGAGTACTGGCCAATCAGAGACAGTTAGGATGTTGGTCAAAATGTAATCTCCGCCAAAACTGAACAAAACTCAATGATGTGCTGAGTCCAGACAGGACAGAGGATGGGTCCGGACCGCAGTCCACCTGTTAGTGCCTTGTGTTTTAGGGGTTGAGCTACCTTGTGGTTGACAGCTCATTCTCAGTGTGTCCATCCCACTGGACTAGAATTTTTAACACGATCAAATAGAAAGTTAAACTAGGCAGGGCTGATGAAATGTGAATCAAGATTCTGTTACTTCTTTCTCACCTGTTGTTGTGATTTGTGAGCATTTTTTCCAGCTTGAAAACTGCATCAAAACCAAGCCAAACTCACAGTACAGTTCCAAAGCCTCGTCCATACAGTATATGGTCATTTCTCCAAAAAAAACCCAAGATGGTATAATACCAGCGATGTTCGAATTCAAAACAGTTGTCACCCAACTAGTGGTGTGATGTAATGGGAGGTTACCACTTGAGTGGGCACAGAGCACAACCATATGCCTAAAATACTTTTCATCCAGCTTTTGCATCTGAAGGGAAAGCACGTGCAAAGGTTTTGTCTGTAAATGTGATTAAAAGGAGATTTTAGCCAACCAGAGCATCTCCAGAGAGCCCTAAGCACTTTCTCCCTTTCATCTGTCTGACATTTACCAGGCAGAAAAGGTGTGGAAGCTGTTGTCTCGAGTTAAGTCTCAGCCCCACCAGGCACCCACAAGAAGGACCTTTAAACAGGCTCACTGAGAGCACTCGTCTAGTTTTCAGATAGAGAAGACAAAAGAAGAAAAGAAGAAAATCTGGCTATTATAAGACACCCCGCAAGAGGCGGGGTGGAACCATTTGGAGCCATAATATGGGAGTGCTTTTCGTTTTTTAATTTGTATTAATTCGCATTCCTCAATCATTTGTGCCGCTAGAAGGGAAGAAAAATCTAAATTCAAGTTTGGAAAAACTTTGAAGTTTGCCCATTGGTTTATATAAGTGTGTGGTGTGTTTGTGTGTGTGTGTGGTGTGTGTGTGTGTGGGTGGTAGAGGTTATGTTTGCCATCTGCAATAAGCGGATAGAGTTCTTGGTAGTCACTGATTCAAGCAATAAGCTTTTTTCTGTTGGTTAAAATCTGAGTTTAGGCTTTTTAGGCATGGCATGTCCAATCCTGTCCGCAAAAGAGAAGACAAGAAAGAGTTCTTTCTTTCCTTTTTTTCTTTTCTTCCTTTCGTTCATTCTCCCCATTCTCTACATTCCATGATTCTGTAGATGTCCCTTGTAAATGACAGTGAGACGATCACACACAGGCTACCATCACCAAACACAAAACTGTATTCTAATTACTATTCAGTCAACCTAAACAACAACATTTATTACCTTGACGATGATGATTTATGCACACATTTTAGCACACACACAGGTCTTAGTGTCAGATGCCTGGCTATTTGTGCTAGTCTCATTAGTAACAGGTTGGGTTGCACAGAGAGTACAAGACTGGCAGGCTGACATAGAGTGGCACAAGCTGTGTTGCTGTTTGGCTTAGGATGTTTGTAGGGAGACCCATGTGCGGGTATTTGTGTGTGTCTGTGCGTGTATGTGTGTGTGGACAGAGAGACAGACAGAGGAGATCATTTTGCATACATACTGTATATTCAGGGGCTTGTGTACTGTAATGTAAATGCATGAATGTGTGCTATCTGCAGGCTCGGTGTGTTTGCACCAGAAGCCGCATAATGCCTCGGTTCTGGTCTGTTGTGACTTCTCAAAATGTTGTCAATGCGCAAGGTTTAGTTTCTCAAAGTGCTCAGCTGAACTGAACCAGGATCAGTCAAGTCAAAGTGAGCCAGGCTTGTGTTGATGTTATCTAACCCTTTGCAGTAACATACTGCTTTGGTGTGTAACAAAAACTGCAGTTCCTCAAACAGGCCACTTGAAGCTGATTACAGAACAAGTCAGTCTCCATAAGCCCCCATGTTTAAAATGTCCAACTTAACATCAGAAAAAAACATTTTTTACAGCCGGGTACAAAAAATGTTTTGGTCTCTAAGATAATTTCTCCGTCATGACAACTGTATTCAGAAACTTTGATTGACAGTGTGGTACTGTACATGTGTCTTGTTTAAGCTTCAAAAAGGCTCTTAAGAAACCTGTGGGTGACGTCACGCATACAACGTCCATTCTTTATACTGCAGTGGATAGAAACTGTATTTTTCTACCCAGACATATTTGAAAAGAAATGTTTGGTATTCATTTTAGCTTTGATTATGGAAATGGGTTTGTCACATAATGTACTGTGTTTTTTCACCCTGTCCCTGGTGAGGGAAGCGTTAAGAGTTTAGCTTAGACAGAAGACTCTTCTCTCTCTCTCCTTTTTTATACCGTATCTCTGTATAACTTTTTTTATTTCATTCCTGTACCATTCAATGGCTCTGTTTTGACAATCCTGAAGTCTGCTTGTTAGATAATCCACCCTGTCTTTCGTTTCTAACAAATGTCACGACAACAAAAGCATAGAAACATTTTATGTGGGCAATGTAGCTTTTGTTAGTTCCGCACCACCTTTACTATCAGCCAATTCTTTCCTTTGTCCTTTTTTCCCCTCTGTCTTGCTCTCTCGCTCTCTCACACACTCTTGTCATAGTAGAGCAGAGTTTGAAGCCGGTGGAAATAGAGCTTACAGAGGGATAATAATCCTCCTCCAGTCTGACAGGTTTCTTGACAGGCTGAAAGGCCTCCACGTAGTGCACCAGAAATATCCTGCAACAAAACACACACACACACACACACACACACACACACACACACACACACACACACACACAAACCCACACACCACAACACACACACACACAGCTTTACTTCAAATAATGCCATGGCAGTACCTTTCTTTTCTGGCCAAACAGAGACGAGGACTTATTTAAGATGGTATGCAGCAAACACACATACTGGCACATACAGGCACACACACACACATTCACATATATAAACATATGTCCACACACATAGATACATACAGCAGACTGTATGTGTTTGTGTGTTCCTGACACGATGCATCCAGGTTGGTCTTCTGAACGGAACGTTATTATTATTTTTTTTCCTTTTCCTTACACTGTATTAAAAACTCACACTTTTCTGCTGTGTTTGCACTTTCTTATGGAAAGGCATACACTCTGGGCCCATGTAGACGAGTCAAAGTTAACGCTTCATCCTGTGAAAAGCTATCTGCTCAATATGCTGCAGCGAGGGCGTCGAATCGGCTATAAGTTTAGTTGTTAGCAATATTTCCACTGAGGCTGCACCCATCTGAGATGAAGATATGAATTTTTATAATAAGTTAACGTTACTAAACATGTGCAGAGCGGGGGCGTACATCCAGTTGCCTCATTATTTTGCTGAGCAGGAAAAAAAAAGTGCTTGTACATTCCTCAACAGTGGTAAACACTAGCGAGATCCAACAGCCACAATTTACTGATTTAAGTACAAAGTATGAAAATTAAGGCACTGTGAGACAAGCGCTATGTGGGGATAAATGTTTGTTACCATTTTGTTTTTGTTTTTTTTTACTTTTTGGCTGCAGAAATGCCTGTTCTTTATACTGTAAGTAAAAGTTTCAGGTAGGGAGGTTTAAGTGGTGAAATCATCAGTAAACTGATTTTGTCTTTATTTCTGAAAAGAGGAAACACAAATGCATCTTTAGCACTCAAGCCGAAAAACACAAGATTAACAAATGTATGATGGTAACTTTAGCTTAACAAGAACAATTTTTAAGCTGTTCAGTGTTCGTTAACTAACTGTGTAATCAGATAATTGGTCTGCAAACTGATATTGTGTTTTTTTTCCTATAGCCAGGATAAACATGGACGTTGTACTCGGACTTCACTCGTAGGTTTTTGGAGAGTTAAAGTGTGGTGGCCTCTCCTGCCGCCTCCCAGCTAATTAAAAATGGACAAAGATGAGGAGAAATGTTCGTGCTCGAATGCAAATGCAAGCCATGCTGTAATTCATAATAACAATAATATATTTTGAATGGGTGAGTTAGTACAGTTGTCAGAACGGGGAAATTAGCTCAAGACCAAACCAATTTTTGTTACCAGGCTGTAGACGTTAGCTAGAAGTTGATTTGGTTTGAAGTCTGGTTGCGTAGTGAAGATACAACTTAAAGGAATAGTTCACATTTGGAAATTAAGCTTATTGTTCTTTCTTGTTGAGAGTTGGATAAGAAAATCTATTCAACTTTCATATCGGAATATACAGCCAGGAAATAGTTAGTTATATTAGCCAAGAACTAGATCGGAAAAACAGTCCATTGGCTCAGCCCAAGTTAAAAACATCACAAGTATAAACCCAGTACAGTAAGTAAAGTCTGTTGCCAACATACAAAGATACCAGGACATCACAGTGCCTAGCCAAGAAACATTCAGCCACACACACAAAAAACGACCTGCATAACATTTTACTGACTAATATTGAAACATGGCACGCTAAATAAGAGAGCTTTAAATGGCTTTCCAGCTTTCCTAAGCTAAACTAACGCAGTTGCAGGCTGTAGTTCATTGCACTATGAGGTGATTCAATATCTTCTAACTCACAAAGAGTTCAAACATCAATGTAAAGAGACAGAAAATAATTTAACTTTAAGTATAAATACTGTCCCACTCCGTTCCTCAAATATCAAACAAGCTAAAGCCCATTAGAATTGACTTAGTCTTCATTAGTAAACCAACACTTAATGGCTGCCATCTATGTGTGCTGTAGGGTCTCAGCTAATGTTAACAAGAGTTGTTGGTTGTTAGAACTATTAGCTGATTAGGTCTTCCATTAGTGACTTCTGTGACCCCCTCAATGGCTCCAGTGCAGGAGAAGAATGGAAGACATGCACGCAAAAGGACAGTGCTTAAGATGAAAGTACATATATTTAAGCATATAGGACATAGAATGCGACACGCACACGTATCGCTCACAGCTCACAGACACGGTACATACACAGGTCGGGTCAATATGTGACACCATGAGAAATTCTTTTGTGTTGTCTCAGTGAATGCTGCCGCCACCGCAGTCAGACCAAAAGGTTAGATGAAGTGGGAGGTGTGTGGGTTAAAAGACTGCCCTTACAGTTGGATCAAAGAGCACCCTGTGTGTTTGGTGTGTGTGTGAGGTTTTTGCCACCTACGTGAAGACCAATGTTTGTGATGTCTGCAGAAATGAGTCCTTTTGCTGCTTTGGCAAGCACCGTGTATTTTCTTCTCTTGCAGGTACATACTTCAATAACAATAGAAAACCTATCAATGATCCACTTGGAACCAATTGTAGTCGGTGTGAGGACTTCTGATCTATAGCTTAACACATTGTGTTTTTTCCAGCTCGGCATTACTTTAGGAAATTACATTGTTTTAATGAGCCAACAGAGATGGAAATGAACATGGCAATAAATCTACCTCAATTACTTTTGAGCTACCATCGACACCAGCGTTCTCCAAACACCGAATTAAGAAATGTATTTGTCGTTGTCGGTTGGCGGGGTAATTGTAAAACATGTGTTAGACAGCCGGGAGAATGGATGCAATCATCATCAGCAGGGAAGCAGAAATCTGTTTGCCTATGATGGCGGATGACTGTAAAGTACAGCTGTTGCCAACCTTTCCACAGATAACAAGCTGATAACACTCAGCTGTTCATATCTCTGATAGGCCCATCTTTTTGTTTTTCTATACCATACAGGAGTTTTTCTCTTCACTATTAATCCCAACGCTGGTCCAACAATTATCTATTGTCTCAAAATATCGACCGTAGTTAAGAGCATCCATTCTGTCTGAGGACTACATTGACAACTGAGCTAGGAGACAAAAAAGTGGCTTAAAACTGCGATAGTGAGCAGAGTCTATAGGGTGGGCAGCGGTGTGAACACAATGCTACTCATTGTTTCACGACCTGCCGCACGCTGCTTGTCCAAAGCATCAATGCTGAACCACGTTTGCCATGGAAATCAGCCGGCTTCACCACACATATGTAGTCTGTGTATGGAGGGGCGAAGAACTGCTTTTTGTCAAGGAGTGGAAGAATATATTGAGCAGAAGGAAGAGGGGAGGTGGACAGTTCAGTGCCAGTGCAAATTGTAAGATACACTGCAAACAGCAGCTGCTGGTTTTAGAAACAACAGCAAACATCCTTAATTCTCTAGTGTCACCATGGCAACCAGTGATGCCACATTGTATTCCTTTAGTCTCTTTGAGTAAGGTAAAGGATCAGATCCATCCTAAAGCAGAACTGACTTTGGCGTTCAGTTTTAAATGTACCATACTGGAACACATCAAGCATCGTGAGTAAGAAGCCAAAATGATGTAAATCTGCTCATATTCAGAATAAAAAATGGCACAGCCACACTGATGACAGTAATTACTAAGTGTGACATGAGGAAAATGCCCTAAAATTATTTTGAGACAGAATCTAAATAGCCAATTTCACTGATGTGTGTCAGACAAACATTCTTATTTCTTATTACACATGATTGTCACAGTATGTGTCAATGATGTATTGAAGGAGTTCAGTAACAGCACTGTAAACTTTTTTACTGATTACTCTTGCATGCTGTGTTAATGGTGGTGCTGACTCATTGGTACAGGTAATGTGATGATTAATGATGCCCAGCCCGTAAACAGCCGAGATGTGCGTAAGCGTCATCTGCGGAGTGAACAGATGTTTGCGGCATTATTGTTTTAAACGTGCCAATGCGACACAAATGTGAAACTGCGTTGCTTGATTTGCCCTTCTTCTTTTCACTGACTGGTCTAATGAGTGGTAGAGCAGGAAGACGTATTGATATGCAATTGTCATTAAGGTTTACCTTAATTTAATGACACACTGTGTGTACACACCAATTATTTCTGTCTCTCTGGGCTTACTTGTGCAGTTCCAGCTGTAAAACCTGGCCCCAGACTGTCTCATATATGAGGTAAAGGTACGGTTTTGGATTTTTAAAAAAAGCACAAATGAGGGTACACCGAGACACCAACTGCTGATTGCTCCATTCAGTTTTTTATGCTTTCGGCCCTGAGGCCTACGAGATGGGATGATGATTCAAGACAAGTCAGTTTTCTTGTAGCCTGGCCCTCGGTTCTGTTTCATCGCGGCTGTGACGCCGTTTTGTAGATTCCATTCCACACCGACTACTTCAACCCCAACCGGGGTTCTCCTGGTGGGGTTTGAAGTCGTGTGGAGAAATGGATAACACAGACTCAGCAGTGTTGTACCCCCACACTTGTGTGGTGGGTAAAACACTTGTTTGTTGGTTGGGAATGCTTGGTTTATGCGCTTCTACCATGAGCAAATAGGTTACGTATTAGACTGTTTCTCTTTTTGTGTTTTTATGAAGTCGGTTTGGAAGTTTGTGTGACGTTCTGGCCAGTTAAAATCAGCTCTTGCGATTGACGTTCTGGTCGTGGCATCCGTCAAAAATAGAACATGCGTTTATTGTGCATGGACAGCATTTTTAACCCTTTCGAAACACGCGGCTCCTGGTGGACTCACAAACCTGTCTAAGATGGTCACATTCAGCCAGACCGGTGTTGATCCAGCAGGTAACAGTACGTTTTTTATACTGTATGAAAAGCTTCAGGTCATTGAATCTTTCCATCCATCTAAGACAAGGTAAGATAAATTTAATTAGTTTGAGCCTCTATTGGGGAGATGCCTGCATCAGAGAGCAAAGTGCCATCACGCTCTGCCGTCCAGCGGTTTGCCTAGTTAAATCGCATGCAAATGCCACCAGGCTGCACAGGATAACCACACACACACTTCCATACACATCAAACTGGTTGTTTATAATCACATTTTTGCGGAAGACATTGCAATGACCAGAATCTATAATGCCTGTGCGTCACAGCCTACTCAGCAAGATAACTAAGCCATATTCTCAAATAACGGCAACGACCGGACTTTACGGTGTGCTAGACACTTGCCATTGGTTTGTCCATTCGCTCAGCACCTGTTGCTTTGCCCCGGAGATGAAATGTAATGTTCTTTCAGCCATCTTAAACCATTTCTAGTTTAGTCATGTATAGTCTATTTTTTCCACAAATTCAGATTTACGCACTCATGGTAATACAGGGTACATCTGTCACCGACGCGCCTTTTGTTCCTTGGTTCCTTGCATACCTCTTATAAGTACAGATGACACGCTTATTACACACAGAGCCATACCAACCCAGAAATCCCAGTTTCACAAATCTATCTCCCCCTTTCTTTCCTTCCCCTCTCCATTCTCTCGTCGCCTACCTTCGTGCCTTGCTGCTGCTTCTCTTTCTGTGTATTTTTCTCTTTACCTCCCTTCAAGCTTTTTTTTCCTCTCTCTTTCTCTTTCTCCCGTCAATCCTTCCCTCACCCAGCTGGTACAGTTGCTGGTTAAATATTTGGGGGGGAGCTGGGTGCTGGAAGGCCGAAGGAAGGACAACAAGAAAAGGCTCAGTTTGTTGTGGATTTAGCGCTTGTTTTATCATAATACCACATGCCTGCTTGCTTGGGGTTTGGTGTTCAACCGGGCAAGCTTGCAAAGTCAGAAATTCATCAGATTTCTTAAAAATGTATGAGTACGCAAGTCATGCTGAGCGTTTAGTTTCACTAGAACATTACAGCCTGTAATGGCAGAGCCTCCCATATGGATTAACATACAACTTCCTGGTGGTTCATCTTACAGTAAGGTGATGTTAGTAAAAACTAAACAATTATAATATAAATATATTTTCATATTCTGGAGGCACAAAATGGAAAGACCAGGAAAAAAATAAACTTGCTACAGATAAGAGAAAGAAAGGGAGCTTAATACAGAGCAGAAATGATTAGATCACAACATAGAATAGAGTTTAGATTGAATTTATGGAAGAGAGAAGAAGCCCTGATATTAACTGTGATGGATTGGGTAGGTGAGTTGTATTGAGTACTCCATTAAAGATATGGCTGTTTTCCAGGAAAATTAAAAACATTGAATATTTACTAATTGTGCTCATTTAATGAGTTAGAGAGTTAAAAATTGAATCAGTAGATGAATTCTACCTTATGTCTCCATGTTTAACTCAGAAGGATGCTTCCAGCAGCTTTTATCTATTAAGCATAAGACCCACTTCCCAGATCCTATCAAGCTCACTAATGAACACACTAAAGCTCCTTGTTTTACACCGTGCCACAAGCCAAAGTACAAAAACAACAAGTGTTGGTTTAATGGAGCGGACGCAGTGTTTTGTGAACACCTTGTGACAAAGCCGTGCAACTGTGGCTCTCAGACAAAAAAGGTCCACAGCATGAACCTGGCTAGCTGAAAATCTGATTGTGATCGTGCGCGACATACAAAACGCGTGAATATGTCTCTGTTTATGTCTTCTTGTGGTTGTTCTCCTGCATGTTTAGAATGGGGAGAGAACGAACAGGGCAAGGAGCAATTCCCACGCAGCTGCCTCCAGACGGAAGAAAACGTGAGGTTGAGGGACACACACAAAACTCTCACACCACACTCACACAACATCTCACCAAACTAATTTTCAGTCCAAAAGTTGAGGAGTAGTTATCCCTGGAGCTCCTGAAACACACAGGACCGCACACAAGACTAATAAGCACGATAGATAGTGATCTGCTTTTTCCTCAGTTTTAACCTGGTTAAATGCATACTTCTCCGAGCAACACCTGACTGAATGTGATAGTGTTTTAATTGGCTGCTTTTAATAAGCGCAAGTTTAAACAATACCCTACTTTGGCCAGGCTCGCTTCGTCGCTGTGGACTTGAATGAGCCACAGCCAGGGAAACGTAAGCTAAAGTTATTGCCACTGCAGTCTGGTAAACCCCCAGCTGAAATTCACAGTAGAGACCAGTTCCTAGACTTAAATGCCTGTATCAGACTATTATGGGGCTTTCCCATTCGTGATGAGAGTCATCATCAGCGTAACAAAGACACAAATATTTAATGGTAGAGACAAAATAACACAACACTTGTTTTAGTAGTCTTTCTATGTCTTTTATCCCGATTGACGGGATTTAGCATCATGAACCAGCTTTTTTGTTAATAAAGTTTTTGTTTATTCTTATCCTAATAATTTTCAACAATATTGTTTATTTAAAAAATGTGAGCTTGTTTCTTGTTTCGTGCTCTTTCGTGTGTAGAGTTTGCCTGTTTCGTTCCACGTCTGCCATAGTTCCCCCATCCGGGTAACGGGATTACAACTGTCCATTTGCAAGCGCCCGTCATAGTTTAAAGAGAGACTTCTTCTGTGACCGAAATAGTTGGTGCATTTTGGTAATGCATGAGGGATTTTTATATAGTTTGGGTAAAGTCACAAGGTCCTATCGCTCCTAGCCACATCCTTCTTCCTTTCTCTCCGCTGAATGCTGTGGAGCAGATGGGATCTACGCGGTGGTGTTCTGTGGTCCTGCCACCGGGTCTCCCTTCCTAGTTAGGACATGCCCTAAAATATTTAAATTATGGGTGTGATTCGACATGCAGACTGGAGGATCGAACCACCGATCATCTTAGTCATATTAATGTCAACAATATTTATTTTCAGTGACACTCTGGACTCTGGAGAGCTACATACAATAATACATAATACATCAAATGAATAGAAAAAAAAGTCAAAGCAAAATAAGTTTGACATTCAACTCAGTAAATTATAAATAAAAAGTACTTTCATAATAATAATAATAATAGTAACAAGTTATTGACTGATTTGGCTGCAATCTTCCAGATTAAAAAGTGCCCACGAAGGCAACGAGTACTGGCCAATCAGAGACAATTAGGATGTCCCTTTTGCTGAGTAGCAGGAGAAACACGCTGGTCAAAATGTAATCTCTGCCAAAACTGAACAAAACTCAATGATGTGCTGAGTCCAGACAGGACAGAGGATGGGTCCGGACCGCAGTCCACCTGTTAGTGCCTTGTGTTTTAGGGGGTAGCTACCTTGTGGTTGACAGCTCATTCTCAGTGTGTCCATCCACACTGGACTAGAATTTTTTAACACGATCAAATAGAAAGTTAAACTAGGCAGTGCTGATGAAATGTGAATCAAGATTCTGTTACTTATTTCTCACCTGTGATTTGTGAGCATTTTTTCCATCTTGAAAACTGCATCAAAACCAAGCCAAACTCACAGTACAGTTCCAAAGCCTCGTCCATATATGGTAATTTCTCCAAAAAAACCCAAGATGGTATAATACCAGCGATGTTCGAATTCAAAACAGTTGTCCACCAACTAGTGGGTGATGTAATGGGAGGTTTACACTTGGGTGGGCACAGAGCACAACCATATGCCTAAAATACTTTTCATCCAGCTTTTGCATCTGAAGGGAAAGCATCGTGCAAAGGTTTTGTCTGTAAATGTGATTAAAAGGAGATTTTAGCCAACCAGAGCATCTCCAGAGAGCCCTAAGCACTTTCTTTCCCTTTCATCTGTCTGACATTTACCAGGCAGAAAAGGTGTGGAAGCTGTTGGTCTCGAGTTAAGTCTCAGCCTCACCAGGCACCACACAAGAAGGACCTTTAAACAGGCTCACTGAGAGCACTCGTCTAGTTTTCAGATAGAGAAGACAAAAGAAGAAAAGAATAAAATCTGGCTAATTATAAGACACCCTGCAAGAGGGGCGTGGTGGAACCATTTGGAGCCATAATATTGGAGTGCTTTTCGTTTTTTAATTTGTATTAATTCGCATTTCCTCAATCATTTGTGCCGCTAGAAGGGAAGAAAAATCTAAATTCAAGTTTGGAATAAATCTTTGATAGTTTGCCCATTGGTTATAACAAGTGTGTGTGTGTGTGTGTGTGTGTGTGTGGTGGTAGAGGTTATGTTTGCCATCTGCAATAAGCGGATAGAGTTCTTGGTAGTCACTGATTCAAGCAATAAGCTTTTTTCTGTTTGGTTAAATCTGAAGTTTAGGCTTTTTAGGCATGGCATGTCCAATCCTGTCCTGCAAAAGAGAAGACAAGAAAGAGTTCTTTCTTTCCTTTTTTTCTTTTCTTTCTTTCGTTCATTCTCCCATTCTTCATACCTTCCATGATTCTGTAGATGTCCATTGTAAATGACAGTGAGACGATCACACACAGGCTTACCATCACCATAACACAAAATCTGTATTCTAATTACTATTCAGTCAACCTAAACAAACATTTATTACCTTGACGATGATGATTTATGCACACATTTTTAGCACACACACAGGTCTTAGTGTCAGATGCCTGGCTATTTGTGCTAGTCTCATTAGTAACAGGTTGGGTTTGCACAGAGAGTACAAGACTGGCAGGCTGACATAGAGTGGCACAAGCTGTGTTTGCTGTTTGGCTTAGGATGTTTGTAGGGAGACCCATGTGCGGGTATTTGTGTGTGTCTGTGCGTGTATGTGTGTGTGTGTGACAGAGAGACAGACAGAGAGAGATGCATTTTGCATACATACTGTATATTCAGGTGCTTGTGTACTGTATATGTAAATGCATGAATGTGTGTCTATCTGCAGGCTCGGTGTGTTTGCACCAGAAGCCGCATAATGCCTCGGTTCTGGTCTGTTTGACTTCTCAAAATGTTGTCAATGCGCAAGGTTTAGTTTTCTCAAAGTGCTCAGCTGAACTGAACCAGGATCAGTCAAGTCAAAGTGAGCCAGGCTTGTGTTGATGTTATCTAACCCTTTGCAGTAACATACTGCTTTGGTGTGTAACAAAAACTGCAGTTCCTCAAACAGGCCACTTGAAGCTGATTACAGAACAAGTCAGTCTCCATAAGCCCCCATGTTAAAATGTCCAACTTAACATCAGAAAAAAACATGTTTACAGCCTGGTACAAAAAAAATGTTTTGGTCTCTATAGATAATTTCTCCGTTCATGACAACTGTATTCAGAAACTTTGATTGACGAGTGGGTAATGTTACATGTGTCTTGTTTAAGCTTCAAAAAGGCTCTTAAGAAACCTGTTGGTGACGTCACGCATACAACGTCCATTCTTTATACTGCCAGTGGATAGAACTGTATTTTTCTACCAGACATATTTGAAAAGAAATGTTTGGTATTTCATTTTAGCTTTGATTTATGGAAATGGGTTTGTCACACAATGTACTGTAGTTTTTCACTCTGTCCCTGGTGAGGGAAGCGTTAAGAGTTTAGCTTAGACAGAAGACTCTTTCTCTCTCTCTCCTTTTTAATACCGTATCTTCTGTATAACTTTTTTTATTTCATTCCTGTACCATTCAATTGCTCTGTTTTGACAATCCTGAAGTCTGCTTGTTAGATAATCCATCCCTGTCTTTCCGTTTCTAACAAATGTCATGACAACAAAAGCAGAAGAAACATTTATGTGGGCATATGTAGCTTTTGTTAGTTCCGCACGCACCTTTTACTATCAGCCTAATTCTTCCTTTGTCCTTTTTTCCCCTCTGTCTTGCTCTCTCGCTCTCTCACACACTCTTGTCATAGTAGAGCAGAGTTTGAAGCCGGTGGAAATAGAGCTTACAGAGGGAGATAATAATCCTCCTCCAAGTCTGACAGGTTTCTTGACATGCTGAAGGCCTCCACGTAGTGCACCAGAAATATCTGCAGACAAAACACACACACACACACACACACACACACAGCTTTACGTCAAATAATGCCAATGGCAGTACCTTTCTTTTCTGGCCAAACAGAGACATTGAGGACTTATTTAAGATGGTATGCATGCAAACACACATACTGGCACATACAGGCACACACACACACATTCACATATATATTAACATATGTCCACACATAGATACATACAGCAGACTGTATGTGTTTGTGTGTTCCTGACACGATGCATCCAGGTTGGTCTTCTGAACGGAACTTTATTATTATTTTTTTCCCTTTATCCTTACACTGTATTAAAAACTCACACTTTTCTGCTGTGTTGCACTTTCTTATGGAAATGCATACACTCTGGGCCCTATGTAGACCGAGTCAAAGTTTAACGCTTTCATCCTGTGAAAAGCTATCTGCTCAATATGCTGCAGCGAGGGCTTCGAATCTGCTTATTAGTTTAGCTTGTTAGCAATATTTCCACTGAGGCTGCACCCATCTGGAGATGAAGATATGAATTTTATAATAAGTTAACGTTACTAAACATTGCAGAGCGGTGGCGTACATTCCAGTTGCCTCATTATTTTGCCTGAGCAGGAAAAAAAAAGTGCTTGTACATTCCTCAACAGTGGTAAACACTTAGCGAGATCCAACCAGCCACATTTACTGTGATTTAAGTACAAAGTATGAAAATTAAGGCACTGTGAGACAAGCGCTATGTGGGAATAAATGTTGTTACCATTTTGTTTTTTGTTTTTTTTACTTTTTGGCTGCAGAATGCCTGTTCTTTATACTGTAAGTAAAAGTTTCAGGTAGGGAGGTTTAAGTAGTGAAATCATCAGTAAACTGATTTTGAAATTGTTAGCATTTCTTTATTTCTGAAAAGAGGAAAATCACAAATGCATCTTTAGCACTCAAGCCGAAAAACACAAGATTAACAAATGTATGATGGTAACTTTAGCTTACAAGAACAATTTTTAAGCTGTTCAGTGTTCGTTAACTAACTGTGTAATCAGATAATTTGTCTGCAAACTGATATGTGTGTTTTTTTTCTATAGCCAGGATAAAACATGGACGTTGTACTCGGACTTCACTCGTAGGTTTTTGGAGAGTTTAAAGTGTGGTGGCCTCCCTCTGCCGCCTCCCAGCTAATTTAAAAATGGGCAAAGATAAGAAGCCTAAAATGGTCTGATCGCTGCCGTCTGTAATGGCACCCATCTGTCAATCAAAGCAGCCATGCTGTTAATTCATAATAACATTAATATAATTTGAATGGGTGAGTTAGTACAGTTGTCATGAACGGGGAAATTAGCTACAGAGACCAAAACCAATTTTTGTACCAGGCTGTAGACGTTAGCTAGAATGTGATTTGGTTTGAAGTCTAGTTGCGTAGTGAAGATACAACTTAAAGGAATAGTTCAACATTTTGGAAATTAAGCTTATTTGCTTTCTTGTTGAGAGTTGGATAAGAAAATCTATTCAACTTTCATATCTGAATATACAGCCAGGAAATAGTTAGCTTATATTAGCACAAGGACTAGACGTACGGAAAAACAGTCCATTTGGCTCAGCCCAAGTTAAAAACATCACAAGTATAAAACCCAGCATCAGTAAGTAAAGTCTTGTTGCCAACATACAAAGATACCAGGACATCACAGCGCCTAGCCAAGAAACATTCTGCCACACACACAAAAAATGACCTGCATAACATTTCTGTACTGACTAACTATTGAAACATGGCACGCTAAATAGAGAGCTTTAAATGGCTTTCCAGTCTTCCTAAGCTAAACTAACCAGTTGCTGGACTGTAGTTTCATATTTAACAGACACATATGAGAGGGATATCAATATTCTCGTCTAACTTTCATCAAAAAAGAATGTACAGGACATGCAATTTACAAAGAAGATCATGCAATAAAACTTAAGTTTAACTTTAAGTAATAAATACTGTCCCAATCCTGTTTCTCAAATATCTAAACAAGCTAAAGCCCATTAGAATTTGACTTAGTCTTCATTATAGTAAACCAACACTTAATGGCTGCCATCTATGTGTGCTGTAGGGTCCCAGCTAATGTTAACAGAGTTGTTGTTGTTAGAACTATTAGCTGATTAGGTCTTCCATTAGTGACTTCTGTGACCCCCTCAATGGCTCCAGTGCAGGAGAAGAATGGAAGACATGCACGCAAAAGGACAGTGCTTAAGATGAAAGTACATATATTTAAGCATATAGGACATAGAATGCGACACGCACACGTATCGCTCACAGCTCACAGACACTGTACATACACAGGTCCGGGGTCAATAGTGTGACACCATAGAAAATTCTTTTGTGTTGTTCAGTGAATGCTGCCGCCACCGTCAGGTCAGACCGAAAGGTTAGATGAAGTGGGAGCGTGTGTGGGTTAAAAGACTGCTCCTTTTACAGTTGGATCAAAGAGCACCCTGTGTGTTTGTGTGTGTGTGTGAGGTTTTTGCCACCTACGTGAAGACCAATGTTTGTGATGTCTGCAGAAATGAGTCCTTTTGCTGCTTTGGCAAGCATCTGTGTATTTCCTTCTCTTGCAGTACATACTTTCAATAACAATAGAACAACCTAATCAATGATCCACTTGGACCAATTGTAGTCGGTGTGAGAGACTTCTGATCTATAGCTTACACAGTGTGTTTTTTCCAGCTCGGCATTACCTTTGAGGAAATTACATTGTTTTAATGAGCCAACAGAGATGGAAATGAACAGTGCAAATAAATCTACCTAATTACTTTTGAGCTTACCATCGTCACCAGCGTTCTCCAAACACCGAATTTAAGAAATGTAATTCTGTCGTTGCGGGGTAATTGTAAACATGTGTAGACAGCCGGGGAGAATGGCTGCAATCATCATCAGTAGGGAAGCAGAAATCTGTTTGCCTATTGATGGCTGATGACTGTAAAGTACAGCTGTTGCCACCTTTCCACAGCTAACAAGCTTGATAACACTCAGCTGTTCATATCTCTGATGGCCATCTTTTTGTTTTTCTATACCATACAGGAGTTTTCTCTTCACTTTTATCCCTAACGCTGGTCCAACAATTATCTATTGTCTCAAAATATCGACCGCTATGTTAAGAGCATCCATTCTGTCTGAGGACTACATTGACAACTGAGCTAGGCTGACAAAAAAGGGCTTAAAAACTGCGAGAGTGAACAGAGTCTATAGGGTGGCGAGCGGGTGAACACAATGCTACTCATTGTTTCACGACCTGCGCACGGCTGCTTGTCCAAAGCAATCAATGCTGAACACGTTTGCCATGGAAATCAGCCTGCTTCACCACACATATGTAGTCTGTGTATGGAGGGGCGAAGAAGCTTTTTGTCAAGGAGTGAAGGAAATATATTGAGCAGAAGGAAGAGGGGAGGGGTGACAGTTCAGTGCCAGTGCAAAATGTAAGATACACTGCAAACAGCAGCTGCTGGTTTAGAAACAACAGCAAACACTCCTTAATTCTCTAGTGTCACCATGGCAACCAGTGATGCCACATGTATTCCTTTGTCTCTTTTGAGTAAGGTAAAGGATCAGATCCATCCTAAAGCAGAACTGACTTTGGCTGTTCAGTTTTAAATGTACCATACTGGAACACATCAAGCAATCGTGAGCTAAGAAGCCAAAATTATGTAAATCTGCTCATATTCAGAATAAAATAAATGGCACAGCCAACACTGATGACAGTAATGTACTAGTGTGACATGAGGAAAATGCCCTAAAATTATTTTGAGACAGAATCTAAATAGCCAATTTCACTGATTGTGTCAGACAGAAACATTCTTATTTACACATGAGTTGTCACAGTATGTGTCAATGATGTATTGAAGGAGTTTCAGTACGAGCACTGTAAACTGTTTTTACTGATTACTTCATGCTGATGTGTAATGATATTGACTGACTCATTGGTACAGGTCAATGTGATGAATTAATGATCCAGCCCGTAAACAGGCAGAGATGTGCGTAAGCGTCACTGCGGAGTGACAGATGTTGCGGCATTATTGTAGAACGTTGCCAATGCGACACAAATGTGAAACTGCGTTGCTTGATTTGCCCTTCTTCTTTTCACTGACTGGTCTAATGAGTGGTAGAGCAGGAAGACGTATTGATATGCAAATTTGTCATTAAGGTTTACCTTAATTTATGACACACTGTGTATACACACAGAGTATTTCTGTCTCTCTGGGCATACTTGTGCAGTTCCAGCTGTAAACCTGGCCCCAGACTGTCTCATATCATATGGGTAGTAAAGGTAAGGTTTTGATTTTAAAAAAAAGCACAAATGAGGGTACACCGAGACACAAATGCTTGATTGCCTCATTCAGTTTTTATGCTTTCCCTGAGGCCTACGAGATGGGATGATGATTCAAACAAGGCAGTTTTTCTTTGCACTGGCCTCGGTTCTGTTTCATCGCGGCTGTGACGCTGTTTTGATCCATTCTCCACACGACTTCAAACCCCACCGGGGTGCTCCTGGTGGGGTTTGAAGTCGTGTGGAGAATGGATAAAACGGCTTCAGAAGTGTTTTACCCACCACACTTTGTTGGTGGGTAAAACACTTGTTGTTGCTTAGTTTATGCGCTTCTACCATGAGCAAATAGGCTACGTAGTTAGACTGTTTCTCTTTTGTGTGTTTTTATGAAGTCTGTTGGAAGTTTGTGTGACTTCTGGCCAGTTAAATCAGCTCTGTGCTGATTGACGTGTCTGGTCGTGGCATCCGTCAAAAATAGAACATGCGTTTATTGTTCATGGACAGCCATTTTTAACCCTTTCTGAAACACGCTGCTCCTGGTGGACTCACAAACCTTGTCTAAGATGGTCAAATTCAGCCATGACCGGTGTGATCCAGCAGTAACAGTATCAGTTTTTTTATACTGTATGAAAAGCTTCAGGTCATTGAATCTTTCCATCCATCTTAAGACGAGGTAAGATAAATTAATTAGTTTGCAGCCTCTTATTGGGGATATGCCGCATCAGAGCACAGCGCCAACACGCTCTGCCGTCCACCGCGTTTGCCTTAGTTAAATCGCATGCAAATGCCACCAGGCTGCTACAGGATAACCACACACACACTTCCATACACATCAAACTGGTTGTTTATAACTCACTATTTTGCGGAAGACATTGCAAATGACCAGAACTCTATAATCCTGTGCTTCACAGCCTCACTTAGCAAGATAACTAGCCATTATTCTCAAAGTCGCGGCACGACCAGGACTGTTACGGTGGCTAGACACTTGCCAGTTGTTGACATTCGCTCAGCACCTGTTGCTTTGCCCCTGAGATGAAATGTAAATGTTCTTTCAGCCATCTTAAACCATTTCTAGATTAGTCATGTATAGTCTATTTTTTCCACAAATTCAGATTTAACAGCAGCTCATGAGTAATGCAGTGTACATCTGTCACAGACGGCACTTTTGTTCCTTTGGTTCCTTGCATACCTTCTTATAAGTACAGATGCACACGCTTATTACACACAGAGCCCAATCCAACCCAGAAAATCCCAGTTCACAAATCTATCTCCCCCTTTCTTTTCCTTCCCCTCTCCATTCTCTCGTCTCCTACCTTCGTGCCTTCTGCTGCTTCTCTTTCTTTATTCTTCTCTTACCTCCCTTCAAGCTTTTTTTTCTCTCTCTCTTTCTTCTCCCGTCATCCTTCCCTCCCCAGCTGGTACAGTTTGCTGGTTAAATATTTGGGGGGGATGCTGGGTGCTGGAAGGCCTAAGGAGGATCAACAGAGGAAAGGCTGCAGTTGTTGTGGATTAGCTGCTTGTTTTATCATAATACCACTGCCTGCTTGCTTGGGGTTTGGTGTTCACCGGGCAAGCTGCAAAGTCAGAATTCACGATTTCTTAAAAAATGTATGAGTAACGCAAGTCATGCTGAGCTTTAGTTTCACTAGAATCATTACAGCCTGTAATGGCAGAGCCTCCCTATGGATGAACATACAACTTCCTCTGTGGTTCATCTTACAGTAAGGGTGATGTTAAAAAACTAAACAAATGTATAATATAATATATTTCATAGTCTGGAAGGCACAAAATGGAAAGACAGGAAAAAATAAACTTGCTACAGATAAGAGAAAGAAAAAGATGAAGATATGTAGTACAGAGCAGAAATGATTTAGTCAGAACATAGAATATGAGTTTAGATTGATTTGATGGGAAAGAGAGAGAAGCCTGATATTAACTGTGATGGATTGGGTAGGTTAGTTATTGAGTCTCCATTAAAGATATGCTGTTTTCCAGGAAATTATAGAAACATTTGATATTTTACTAATTGTGCTCATTTAATGAGTTAGAGAGTTAAAAAGCTTGATCAGTAGATGAATTCTACTCTTATGTCTCCATGTTAACTACGAAGATGCTTCCAGCAGCTTATTATAAGAAGCCCACCTATCACAGTACCTATCAGCTCACTAATGAACACACTAAAGCTCCTTTGTTTACACCGTGCACAAGCCAAAGTACAAAAACAGCAAGTTGTGGTTTTAATGGAGCTGGACGCAGTGTTTTGTGAACCTTGTGACAAAGCCGTGCTAACTGTGGCTCTCAGACAAAAAAGGTCCACAGCATGAACCTGCTACTGAAAATCTGATTGTGATCGTGCTGCGAACATACAAAACCGTGAATAATGCTCTCTGTTTATGTCTTCTTGTGTTGTTCTCCTGCATGTTTTTAGAATTGGGAGAGATACGAACAGGGCAAGGAGCAATTCCACCAAGCTGCCTCCAAGACGGAAGAAAACGTGAGGTGAGGGACACACACAAACACTCTCACACTCACACTCACACACACATTCACAAACTAATTTTCAGTTCCAAAAGTGAGGAGATATTATTCCCTGGAGCCTCTGAAACACACATGGACACGCACACAGCAGACTAATAAGAAGCGATAGATAGTGATCTGCTCTTTTCCTCAGTTTTAACCTGTTAAATTCATACATTCTCCAGAGCACACCTGACTAATGTGATAAGTGTTTTAATTGGCTGCTTTAATTAAGCCAAATTTAACAATACCCTACTTTGCCAGGCTCGCTTCTCGCTGTGGACTTGTAATGAGCCACAGCCAGGGAAAACGTAGCTAATTATTGCCACTGCAGTCTGTAAAACACCCAGCTGAAATTCACATTAGAGACCAGGTCTAGACTTAAATTCTGTATCAGACTAGTAATGGGGCTTTCCAGTGATGAGAGTCATCAGTACAGCTAACTAAAAGACACAAATATTTATGGTAGAGGACAAAATAACACAACACTTGTTTATGTATGTCTTTCTATGGCTTTATCCCAGATGACAGGATTTAGCTCATGACCAGCTTTTTGTTAATAAAGTTTGTTTATTCTTATCCTAATAATTTTCAACATATCTCAGTTCATTTAAAAAATGTGGAGCTTGTTCTTGTTTTGTACTCTTTCTGTGTAGAGTTTGCCTGTTCTTCCCACGTCTGCATTAGTTCCCTCCGGGTACGGGGATTACTGAAACTGTCCATTGCAAGCGCCGTCATAGTTTAAAGAGAGACTTCTTCTGTGACCTAAAATAGTTGGTGCATTTGTATGCATGAGGAATTTTTATATATGTTTTGGGTACAATTTGCAGGCTAAGGAAGGTAGCCTAGATGCCCTTCTCCCTAGCCACATCCCTCTTCTCCTCCTGATATGCTTGGAGCAGATGGGATCTACCGGTGTGTTCTGTGTCTGCCGCCGGGTCTCCTTCTAGTTGGACATGCCCTAAAATCATTTAAATTTATGTGTGTGATGTGACTCGTAGTGATAAACCATCAAAGAATTATCATCTGCCTCAGAAATTCCTCTCTGCCTTATGCAGCGTTTTAGTCACTTTCAGCTCATTGTTTTGATTTTACAGCCCACACCTTTACTGTTTTTGGTTAAGTCTCACTGTTTTTCATCAGTGCCGGTTCTGAAACAGCTCTTAAAACCTACTGTACACCACCTGCCCAACAAAACAGCAGATCTTACATGCATAACCGTTTAGGAAGGTCTGTCATTTCTAGCTGCATAACTCAAAGGGAAAAGAATAAAAAATGGTAAAGGATCACCTGCTGAGTATACATCCACACCAAAGCCCTTCAGTTTTAAGCCTGAAGATAACAAAGACACAATTCATTGTGTGCCAGCCCTGTAGTTAATACACCCTTCCACTGGTAATCTGGAGTGACTGAACGCTGTTATCAGCAGCTTATGAGCATGAGACCCCCATTACAGTGCGATTTAAAGCAATGCTGTCATGTTTTTGATCTGTGCTGATGCTAGAAGACCAGGTGATCTCACCTCAAGGGAATATTGTACAGTAATACTGCTAATCCTCTGCTCGTTGGGATGGTGTGTGTGTGTGTGCGCGCAGAGGGGGAAGGAGGGTATAATCCACGAGTGTTTTTATCAGAGAAGATAAAACGATCCGAGCTTCCTGTTAGGCGCTACCTTTATGGTCAATTATATACTGTTTTTACAGGAAAGTGGATTAGGCTTTCATTCATTCTGTAATCTAGTCTAACCTGAACCTCCGGGGAAGTTTTGCTTTAATGAGTGGATGTGCAAGGATGAAAGTGTTTCTGTGTGTACAGTGTCTAAATATACTAACTAAATGGAGTGTGTTTGATGTGGACCTGTATACTAAAGTGGCTGCAGCATGGTTCACTTCACTTCTTACAATGACAAGTCAAAATATCTGCTGTGAAAAATAAAAGTGTCTGCTATAAGACTGCTAAGCTAAAAAGGGATATTATTCCCATTCTGTGTGTAGCAATACCCAATCTGTAATTGTCTTTTTTTATTTATCAATCAATTAATCAATCAAAAAAAATAAATCTAACTTTATTTGTAGAGCACTTTTCATACAAAATATGTAACACAAATAAAACAATAAATACAATAAAACACCCACCCACAAATTTGAACATCCTGTCCTAATAGTTAAACTAAATGCACCACCCTCTCCGTACACCTCAGCCGTGTAGATCTCACACTGTTCAGATAACCTGCACCAGCTTATTCACCTGCCATTGTTCACGTACTTTTTAGATAAGTGTTTGTATTTCATGGACAGTTTATAGCCGTCTGTCTTCCTGTACCCAAAGCTGTGTGAGAAGAGTCCATGACAGTTTTATAAGCCTTGCAAAGTTTCTCCCAGGACCCTTAAGCCAGATGGAATTTCATATTCACACCTGGAAGCTGTCCAGGAAAATCTGATCTGCTGGACACTGAGCAGCTTCACTGGAGACGCTGGGGTTAGGGGCTTTGCTCAAGGACACTTTACTGGTGCTAATGAGGGATGAGAGATACTAAGGGAGGTAGTCTTTATTTCAGTCTGCTACAGAACACTGCGTCGTATCAACTAGAATAGCAGCACAAAGCATCTCTCTCCAAATAATCAATCCCCAAGTCACTAAAATGGATACAGACTGGGTGAGTTTCTGCTGTATCCATTGCAGTTTTCATTAGTGTGTGTATGCAGAGACCCTGATAGAGTGTTAGTAAAAGAGAGGGCGGGCTTGGACACTGACTGGCAGACATTTTCAGATACACAAACTGTTGAGTAATCTGTAAGAAACTTCTGACTTCTGCTCTAAACTCTTTGAGTGAAGTCTGTCTCAGTGCAGCGCTGTAGAACAAAGCTACTGTAAGACACGATGTGGGTGACTCCAAAACCCCCCCCTGGCTCCACGGTTTGTGTCATTGTGTATTCTGTTTGTGTGTGTATATATATGTCTGTATGTGTGCTCCTGTGTGATGTGTTAATCCACAGTTTAATCCCTGGAGCAAAAAAGGGAGCTTTGGCTGCCAGCACTCTGACGTTTGAGGCAACCAGAGACCGTAGGGCCAGAGTGTCACTGTCCTCTGTGTGTGTGTGTGTGTGCGTGTGTGTGCGTGTGTGTGTGTGCGCGCGCAAGGAGGACTGCAACCTGTAGCACTCTGAAATGTCTAACTCAGTGGAGCAAGATAAAACAGCCTCAGTGATTTTCCTGAACTTCTTTCTCTCTCTTCACTCACACTCTGTTTTTCTTTGTCCAGACCTTCAAATCTGTTTGAACAAATTTACTTTTTCCATACCATAAAAGTTCACTGGACATCTAAATCTCTAATAGTTCTTTATTTATTCTTTATTTTGGAGTAAATGACACAATAATAATCTATTATTTGTGACATTTTCTATTAGATAGATAGATACGCCAATTGCAAATGATAGATTTCCAAAAGGAAAAAAATACAAAACAACAATACAGAACAAGAGGCTCCACAGGTTTTGCTACCACAAAAAATAGGATGCCTCTCAGCTGTGGTCTGTAGCTGCTGCCCATTCTGGAATTGACCTACGTTGCCACATAAAAGTGATGACCACTTAGCAGAGGCATTTTGCATTTGCTAACTTGACAGGATTTACCTAGCTGTAGATCATAGATGGAATAAGAGAGACATGAGGAAACATTTGAATTTTTTAGTCTAGATACATGTGTGTGAGGGAGCGAGAGAGACATCCTCCTCTTCAGAGCTGAAAGACAGATAAGGCTAGATACCCACGTCAAAACCGCCCGGGTCAGTATCCAAGGCAATTTAACAAAGCCCGCTGTCTGTTACAGTAGTGGTCGAACTAGCCTTAATAGCCAGCTTTTGTCAGATCTTCCCAGTCTGTGTCAGAGGATACCAGCCCACGGAGATCACTCTGCGATGAGGCTAGAAACACTGACAAGCCCAGAGTCCAAGTTAAAAAGCAGACTGCTTGGTAATGATTGTTGTGCTGTAGCAGAAAAGCCAACTGAAAACATGGTGTGTGGTTCACTGACCCTGGTAAATTTCAAATGGGTACATTTCATACCACTGAACTTTCAACTGGCAGCTTGAGGAAGAGAACAGTTCTATTTGCAACCTGATCTGGATGGAAAGAAAACGGCTATGTCAGGTTATCAAGTGGTGAAGTTTACTGCGCCTCCAAATGGACCCAACACAACTTGCCAAATGTCTGTGATTATTCGATGCATTTCCGCATGACAAACCAACTAATACAGAAAATAATACCAAAATAACTGTTGTTATTAGCACTGGACAATCTGCAACTCAAATTTCTATTTACATTGAGCATGAATGGTGCATTTCTAAAACACACTTCATCACAAGAATCTCCATAAAGTAACACCCAGTATAACCTCAGCCCCATGCTGCTTTCAATGGGACCACTATAGGACTGCATGTGATTAAACCATCAAGATTCCTGTCAGAAGCCTGCCCATTCAACACCATTTAACAGCAGATTATGTAACAGAATAAATCAATGTTTGTCTAGTGCATGGAGTGTTTTTGCAATGGCTCTTAGGTAAAATGACTACAAAGGGACTCAAGGGCTCCTTTTTAGTTTTCAAAATCTGTACACAAAGGCTTTTGGTTTAATGACAACATTGTTCAAGGAGCCAACGTATAACAACAATGCTTTAATGACAAATGAATGACAAAACAAACCATATTGGCAGATTGTAGACACCAGTTTGCAATGCAAACTTGATACAGTTTTGTTTTAAATGTTGATGCAGCTGGGGTGTCGGTTAGCTCAGTTGGTAGAGCATCCGCCCCATGAACAAAGGCTCAGTCCTTGCTGTAGAGGCCCAGGGTTCGAATCCAACCTGCAGCCCTTTGCTACATGTCATTTCCTATCTCTCTTTCCCCACATTCCTGTCAGCTTATAAAATCTATAAATATGTAGCCTGCTGGCAGCATTGATCCTGACCTTGATTTTATGGGGGGGCCAATGATGGCATGTTGCATGTTTTAGCTCTAAGCTCAAACCCTTGAAAGGGAAAAAAAGATGTATTAAAAGGGGGCATATAGCAGTGAATGATGAAAAGATCCAGATGGATTCCCTTTAGGAAGTGAAGGGAGGAAGTTTGCTGTATGATATACAAGTGGTTTGCTGAAAGAAGACAGTTTGAGAAAGAAGAGCCGGCATGAAATGAAGAAAAATGTATCTCTAATGAATATATATCATTTTGGAAACTGGAGACGATATATGGACGCAGATTGGGGCATTTATTTTAATGAGATGTATCTAACGTCTGATTTGCAGTGTATTAATATTTCATTGATGAGAATGCCAAAGAATATCAAACTTGACAGGTTTTCTTTCGACAATGTGTCAGACTGTGATGAAAAACAGGCTGTTTACCCACTTTACAACATTTCTAAGCAGCAAAACAACATAAACAGCCTCTTAAAAAAAAAAAACATATCAAGGTCATGGAAATGTTTCTATTCGTAAGAAGTCATGCATATTCATTGGAGCTGAGCTGCTGTAGAACCCTAAAGAAAATATATTCACCAATACAGCATTGACAAAGGAGTGGCAAATGTGAGAGGTACTGAAAGAAATGAAGTTCTCTACATCCACTTCAATGTTTTATGAGAGACAAAGTGAAGTCTGAGTACTACTGTATAGAGGACCCTCTACCTGGTTGCGGTTGTGATAGGAATGGAGAGATGGGAGAGGACGAATGTGGAGATACAAGATAGGGGAGAAGAGGATGTGTGCCCTCAGTCAATTGAAAAGCTGTCAGGGTGCAGGTGCATACAAGCTACAAGCAAGAGATAAGAGGCAACTCTGTCTCTCCAGCTGCTTTCCTCTTCACCTCTCCTGCCCTCTTTCTCCCTTGTTATCATCTCTCTTTTTCTCTTTGCTTCACCGCTGCACCAGTATTAATCAAGCCGGTAATGGTAAAGCAGTCTGTTAAAGAATTCTGACCCTCTGACGTGTCAAATGCCATTTTCTACCTCAATAGATAAGGATGGACCGGTTTACCTCACACTCGCTCGTTCTCCCTACAGAGCATCAAAGTTCCTCTGGGAGAATGAGATTTGTTTTTCTGTGTTGTTGCGAAAGCAATGCTAAAAATGTACATTTCTATGACGCACATTCAAGCAGATGGCAAGACTTTAAGGCCCAGTGTATAAGATTTATAATATAATAACCTGAAAATAAGGATTGTTGTGTTTTTGTTTCCTTTATATCTGCAGTGGGAGCGGGTCCTCTTCCAAGTTGTCTGTCATGTTGAACCACCATTTTTCTACAGAAGCCCAAAGCAGACAAATTAAACATTGACCTAGATATGGCCTTCTGCTTTTTATGTGAATTTTCGCAGCCAGAGTTGTTCCTACGTGCTTAGAAGGAAAAGGTGAGGCGTGGGAGAGTATTCATTTGGTTGCATTCTGCAACTTAACCGCTAAACGCCGTACACATTGGACCTTTAAAAGAAATAGATATTTATTCATGTTCTTTCAGAGAGTCAGACGTAGGCTTGGATCAATGAAACAAAGTTCAAACTGGTTTGATGTTAAGCCAAAGACCGGACTAGTCTGGTAATAATAAATAACAGTTTCCACTAAGTGGTGCATGTGACTGAGCTACTCCTGAGTGGAACATAATGAGAGCCATAAATAAGATGTTGCTGTTGCAAACGTTTCCCAATAAACAAGAAGTGTAAGGGTTTCTGTCCTCTAAAACACCAGAGGGATTTTTATTTAAAGCAGATCAACAGACTTTGTACTTTTGCTGCGTGACTTATTGTACCATCTAGCTAGTTAACTCGCTATCATAACAAACAGATATGATAAGCCTGTGTGACATTAGAGTTTTATTGAAGAAAGAAAATGTATTTGACAAAGTAGTTAACAACTTACCATGATGACAATGCTAACTGTGCACCACTATATCTTTTCATTTAAGAATGTAAATAATATATATACAAGCCCATATACAAAGGTAGTTCACAAAGTGGAGAGAAGTGTAAGAGCAACAACAACAGCAGCCTCCTCAACAGGAGAGTTTAGACCAGGAATCCACAAGTGTTGAAGGTGGAGAAGTAGTGGAGAGTGTTATATCAAGAGCATCAAACATGATGTTGATCCTCACAGCGTTGGTTCAGGTTGTTCAGGGCTGAGCGAATTCAAGGAGCAGAAGGTCGACAAAGATAGACAAAATGCCTTGGTTTAATGCTTGGTGATATGAGCGTGATGCCTGACCTTAGAGACATGAAGTACCTGAACATTGAGACGTTTCTGTTTAGGACTTTTAACTTTTTGAAAAATGCCAGTGTTTATGCAGTAGGCAGACAAAATTCAAGAGCAACTGATGAACCACTCTCGTTTTTGTATTGCTCTCAGGCTTCTGATGCACCCACTTGATGTTTTAATGCCTCGTCATGATGTTTTGTTCATTGTAGTACCCTGGTTTTAAGGGAACGAACATTTTATTCAGCTTTATTTTGTGCTGCTGGAATAGCAAACTTGAACTTGAACCTCACTTCTGAAGGATTCGAGAAGTGAATGCTGAAACGAACTTTGCTAAACTGAATCAGAACCTCAGTCAGAGGTTAAAATGTGTTTTAATTGCTACGTATGATGTGACTTTGGATACCAACAAATTGCACAAATCACTATTCGAACAACTCAGTCGGACAAATCCGATTGGACTTCTTGGGTCACGATAATGTTACAAATGTTGATAGGTTCATTTGTCATTATCACTTTAGGCATTGCGCACTAGAATGGTTCATTAAACATTGAACATTGTTTTAAACTCACATACATGACCAAAACAAGAAACAACAAAAGTTAAAAGTTGAGTCGATCGCCCTTTGTTTGAATTACCCCCTACAAAATGCGACTTTGCCACTTTATAGGAAAGTGGCTGCCAGAATGATGCAGGTAGTCCGTTATTTGGCTGCCACTCAGGAAGCCATCTGAATTGCGATTAGGGAGTTATGTGCAATAATAATATTTTAAAACACTCATGTTGAAACAGTCTTGACACTGAAACATGCGGTTGTTTGCAGCTGACATTGCCAATTTACAGCCAAAAAGTATAGGACACGTTATATTCATGACAAATCCTGTAACACAAAATATTCCAAATGTGTTGGCACACAAGCAAGATGTTGCAGACTTTCTGTGAAACCGTGTGGTAGCCCTCAAGTCAGTCACAATATTGGATTCTCCTAATTTTTCCTCCTTGGGCGCTACTTCTTGTGAGATGTTAACAAGATTTTCTAATTAGTTGCCTGAAAAACTGTAGCGATACCAATACTTTGTAGTTGACAGGATGAAAATAAAATGGCATGTAGAACAAACAATGCTTCATATGTATAGCCAAGGCCATTAAGGAAAACACAAAAAAACATCACTCTGACTCTGAGAGAAGCATGGTTTAGAGGCGATAAAAGCATCTCCCTTATCAGTCTCGTGGCTTTGCCAGAGGCTTTTTGTAGTTGGTGGTGTGTTTTGTGTCTTTTCCATTTTCCAATTTCTCCCCTTTCATTCCTCTCCCTCTCTTTGTCCCTTCGTAAGCTGGTCTGCGTGCTCCACAAGTCTGAGGCCTCTGTGTTTGCGTCCGCCTCCGCCTTCGCCGCCGGAGATTAAAAATAATGGGCAGCGCCATTAATTAAGCAACTAATCTAACTGTTTATGTTTTGTCATATTTACCGCTCACAGATGCGTTTGTGAGCTCGCAAAAATGACTGCTCCCACTCATGTTAGAATGCCTTCACAGCATGCGCACACACACACACACACACACACACACACACACGGCTCGACGAGCTGTCAGGGACGCTGCTTTACCTCGTTCCAGCTAAAAGACCAAGGCCTCTCTCTCCCTGTCCCTCTATCTCTCTCTCTCTGTTTTATTTATTTATTTTTGTAAGCGGCTCAGTTAATATTGTTGATTTAAGACCTCACCTTCAATTTGGTGTAGCATGTGGACAGAGCTTTAGCTTTTGCTGCGGCTGAACCAATTTTCTGCTTCAAGCGCCTTTTAATAAACCACGCAGCACTATCAGGAGGCTTTGGCTTCCCTGATGAAGGCCATTTATTTCAAATTAAAGGAGAGTTCCTTATCTTGGGCGGCCTCAAATGGAGAGGGAGATAAAGATGGCGCGCCACGGTGTCGTCCTTTCTATGCCATTAATGTGATGAGAGAAAAGGAGGAGGAGGAAGGGTGTGGGTGGGGGTGGGAGACGTAAGAAAAAGGGGGCCCGAGTTGGAGAGAAGACAGAGGCAAAAAAGTGGAGGAAGTCACATTAAACAGGCGAGATAAAGCATCGGAGGTGGCGTGATAGGCTGTCATCCTTTTAAAATCATCTTGTGAGGGGACACCGATGAATGCTTCTTTCCTTCCCTTTCATCTTTTTATCTCACTTCCTTCCTTTTATATGTTTTCCTCTCCGTCTCTGTTCATTTTCCTCTTTAACCTCTGCCCCCCGTGCGCAGATAAACTCAGTCGCTGCATCCATGATACTGTTGCAGATGATAAAGTGTCTGTGTGGATATGGCTACGCTGTAATTGAAATGCTGGGGTCAGCTCTCCTCTGTGAATCAAAGCCAAAAAGAGCCTTTAATTTGGCTTTCAATTAAATCCGGTGTTAAACGCTCCTCACAGAGAAAGTGTGTGTGTGTGTGTGTAGGGGCACAGTATACAGGAGACCGGCGCGTTAGGGAGGTGTGTGTGCACGCACGCTGTTCCTTGTTCTTTCATGTTTACGGTGTACTACAAAGTGTGTGTGTGGGTGTGTACATTTGTGCGCGTGCCTTTCTTAAACCTGCGTGGGCGTATGTAACTCGCTTGTCTCTGCTTCAATCAGTCAGAATCCATTACAGCGAGGCACCCCAGCAGCAAGCCTGTCATAGTTAACAATCACATAGATAGACAGCCAAAGACCAATTATAATACAGCCCACATATCAAATTAAGCACGGCTGATTCAATCTCTCAAAGCACACTTTTCTGCTGTATTTGATCAAAATGATCCTGCCCACTCAATTAAACGTGATTTAGCGCTAATTGCATGATTTGCAGTGAAGCACGTTCTATACGAACCATAGGTTGTTAAACGGGTTGCAGAGGGTAAAGCTGTTAATTGTTTTTCATCTTTGTCTTTTCCTTTCATCAGACCTCTTCTTTCTTTTGAATGTTTGTTTTTTTTCTTTTCTTTTCTTTTAACAGTTTTTGTCTTCTTTTGTTCTGTTTATGGCTGAGACATGCGAGGAGTACAAAGTACCAGCGATACAAACCTCTAAAAGCACATTTTACTGGCTGTTTTTCACATGCATGCTGCTATGAAAAGAATTTTCTCAAATATTATTTAATGTTCTGTTTGGACTGGGGATTAGAAACCACATATATACTGTACTATACTGAAATTAGGAAATGTCTCTGATAGGAAACTGGGTATAGCGTAAACACATCAAAATCACTCTTTCTAATCAAACATATGACAGTAAACCCAAAATAACTGATTTTTTTTTGTGGCTCCGTTAGAAGCGTGTGAAACAAGTTCCTATCTGATTTAACAGTTAAGCTGAATTACTGTGCACAGCTTATTTTTCTAAGATTATCAAACATTTGGACGTAAGTGTGTGTGCCCCCACCCCCTGCAGTCGTTTTTTTTTTTTTAGAGCCGAACAGAACAGCTGGAAACGACTCTATTATTTTTTTTAGAGCCGAACAGAACAGCTGGAAACGACTCTATTATAATCTACTTCCAGTAAAATTATAAGCTTGTGTGACTTTTATCTTGTGTGAACATAAATATTGATTTCACATATATTGTTTTATACAGTAGATATTAGGTAATATAAATATGCCCCAGGTTTTAAGTACAGTGCCTAAGAAGTTATTGCTTCTTTTTTTTTAGTGTTTTTAGTCATTTATTTAATTATTACAGCCAATAAAAATCAACAAACCCAACAAATGATATGTGAAACTTGAGATTCAGAATCAATGGATTTGACACATCTTGTCCAAAACTCAAACTTTTGACGTTGGTGCTCGTTTGACGTTTTATTTCATTGATTTTATTTCAGCAGTTTGATTTTTTTCTTTAAATGTACACTGTGACAAAGAGTGAACCCTTTATTCATGATTCCGTCTTGCTGAATGTTTGTGTCTGTCTTTTGCAGGTCTCGTAATACAGACCCGGTGTGTTCTGGCCTGCAGAGTCAGATTTTATCCTGTTACAGGGAAAACAGGGACCAGACCCTAAGGTGTTCAGGCCTGGCCAAAGAATACATGCAGTGTATCAATGCTGCAAAGAAGGTGAGAGCTTCTTTTTTTCAAACATGGAATGGATGGGTTTTGAAAGATCAGAAGGGTTAAGCATTATCACAAATTGTGTCAGCACTGAAGCAAAACTAATAAATATATGTTTATAGTATTAATATCTCGTTGTACTTTACACCCTCCCCTCAAGGAAGCAAGCACTTAGGGAAGATTCTGACATAACAGTCTAGTCTGAGTGGTTGCTTTTGAAGTTTTTCCATAGAGAGATATGTTGTTATTTTCAGAGCAGCACTCTGTCTGATGTAAAAGAAAGAAATTCTTTTCTTTTTTTTTTCATGTTCTCAAGATTATTCAAGGTTAGTTAAAAATCAGATTGATGGGACTTTGAGTGCTGTCACTTTAGGTTTTTATACCGAGAAAAAAAATCTTGTCATTAGAAACAGCTTTCAGAGTGAATATCTGATGTAAAAGTATGAAATCCAAGTTCTGCAGCGTTACCAAACTTGTTTTCCTACCAGTACTGAAAATGACACCTTTTCAAACACGTACACACTTTGGGTTGCCATGAAATCACTCTTCAGTGGCAGTTCAGCTTGTCAAAGCAGCCGTCATGATTTTTGGGGTCTAATTTTAGGTAGTTTACAAGCACAAAATCATTTAAAGTGGGTGAGAAAGAAAGTAAAGCAGGCTGTCATCTGAAAACAAGCAGTAAAGCTAGATCTTTTCTGACCGTGCCCGTGCACCAAAACACACATTAGCATTGCCAGTGATATGTGCATTTTTTTAACTTTTGAATTGAAAGAAAACATACTCAGAATATGAGAAGAATTCCTGTAAGAGGGGCCGTTGATTTCAAGTAAACAAGACTCCATCGTCCAACCAGAGATAGCAATTATATCTGCAGCCTCCTCACCAGAATTCTCAGGGCTTGTTTAAAGGTTTATGTTCCTGTTTGAATACTCGTCCTTTAACCCAGGCCCTCATCACGGCAGAGACGAGGACATACTGTATATGACACTGTTGATATACGCCATATTTTTACTGTGAAGTGAGATTTGAAATGTACAATGTTGCATCGCTGTTTGACCTTGTAAATAGCATAATGGAGTGATGAGTTTCAAAGTAGAGCTAATTATAAATTATAAATAATCACTGCATTCTTTTAAATTAAGCTTTGTGAGTTAGGAGACTGATAAACATAAACAAACGCTGTAAATATGAAGCCCTAAAACTGACAAAGGGCAGTAAAATAAAGCTTATCAGAAAAAATGGCTGAATGTATCAATAAATAATAAAATTAACCAATTAACAAGGTTTGTGAAAAGAAATATGAAGCTACTGTATATACTTTGCATTTAACCGTGAATTACCTTGAAAAGTTTCTTTTTATATTGTTTGGTATATGTATTCTTCCAGTTCATTTATTTTCCAAACCCTTCTAAAGAAAAAAAGAAAAAGAAAAGTTTTGATGCATTTTCACAACTTTTTTGTGGTAAAGGAAAAAAACATCTGAAGTTAAAGTAAAGATATTTCATTTTACACTCCATATACATTATTTGACAAACAATATTATTTGCTTATGTATATTTTTGACTTAAGTGGCTCCACAGACAAAGCCGTAAACTTCACGAAATTTTACTCTCCTGAAGAAATGTAAATGTAGTTGCCTCCTTGTTGTCTTTGTCTTGAGCAGTCTAGTCAGTCAAGAGATCTCGCCTCTTTGCTCTTTGTCGCTTTTTTTTAAGCTATTTTCTTATTTTAGCCGCGGTGAAAACCAGTTAAGAACCACTACTTATGCAAGCACTCAGTAAAATCAGTCCTTTCTACTTTCCTCAATCGGATCTACAGCTGTATTATTCAAAACCGAAGACAAGTTCCTCTTCTCAAGTCTCAGCATCACTGCAGCAGTTTGAGTTACAAATTCAGAGAGAGAGAGAGAGGTGAAGCCGGAGGACAGTATACTGGAAGCTTGCCCTTCCAAAGTTTGTACAGTAGAGGCATTTGAAGGTGTATCTGCTCATCATGCACCCAAACAACGTATTGCTCTGCCTCATGCTGCTCCCCGCTCACATCTCCCCTGCGTTTGCTCAGGGGCACCGAGGCTTCCCCTGGCATACAGTAATACAGCATGTGATAATCAGCCCGCTGAAACCTGATTCCGCTGCTCGTGCACTGATGTGTGTGTGTGGCTGCCTATACGTGGGCAAACTTTCAATAGCATCTATAGCTTTATATCTGTCTTGCTTGAAACCGCAGACACAAACACTTTTATGTGCACACGGCTAAACCTATGTTTGCTTTCTTTTATTTCTGTACTTATGAGAACCAAAGGTTTTGGTGTGTGTGTGTGCGTCTTTGCGCGCATGTGAAAGTTTCTTCCTCATATTTGCTGGTGTGAGATAACAAGGAGTGAAGACTCTTTGAAGACTGTATTTAAAAGAGCACTGCAGATCATACAATATGCAAGTGTGTGTGTGTGTGTGTGTGAATAGCTTGCTACATTGCAGCCTGCTTTAACTTAGACATCAAGGTCTTGCCTCTTGATTAGCCCCTGAGGCATCTTTCCTGACTTTCACCCCGTCAATTTGAAAGTTTATGAAGTTCTTGCTCCATTTTGTGTCTTTAAAAGCTGTCACTGTTAGTTCGGTTAGCACTTAGGAGTAGACACTGCGTTGGCTGTGAATGTACTGGATGTACTGACGCACTGTGGAAGAAAAACAAACAAGGGAAAAAAATCCTTTGCAGCTCATCTGTTGAACTCATCATGTTTAAAGAGAAAGTAGTTTTTTACAGAGAACTGCTTTTAAGTGATCAAGGCTAATTATGACTAATACTATGTTGACTTTTCTGGGCTCCCTAACCCAGCAGGCTTCATATCATTTCAATAAAATTGCCACAGTCAGAGTGTTTTCAAACTGCGTTTGGCTCATTATCAACTTTGGTCGACTTTAACATGAAAATCAGTTTGAGCGTAATCAGAGCAGTAAGGGTTGGCTTTGGTGAAACTTTATATGCATATAGTTATTTATCCCTCCATCCATTTTCTTCCACCTACCCGGGGTTGAGTTGCGGTGGCATCATCTTCTCCTGGGGGATCCCGAGGCGTTCCTAAGCTAGATGTGCTATGTAGTCCGTCCACCGGGTTCTGGGTCTGCTCCGGGGTCTCCTCCCAGCTGGACGTGCCTGAAACACCTCCAAAGGGAGTTGCCCAAGAGGCATCCTAATCAGATGCCTGAGCCACCTCAGCTGGCTCCTTCCGATGCAAAGGACAAGTGGCTTTACACAGAGCTCCCCCTGGATGTCCGAGCTCCTCACCCTATCTCAAAGGCTGATCCCGGCCATCTGATGGAGGAAACTCATTTTGGCTGCTTGTGAAGCTCATGACCATAGTTGAGGTTTGGAATGTAGATGGACTGGAAAATCAAGGGCTTTGCCTTCTGACTCAGCTCCCTCTTCCCCACAACGGTCCGATACAATGTCTGCAGTACTTCAGGCGCTGCACCAACCTGCTGGTCCGTCTCAGGCTCCATTTTCCCATCACTCACAAACAAGACCCCGACATACTCGAACTCCTTCGCTTGAGGCAAAAACTTGCTCCCAATCCGGAGGGAGCATTCCACTGTTTTCCGGTATATGTTCTTTTTAATGAGTATTTAAGGACATCATAATCTGTAGTTGTGGTTTTCTAATTGTAGCATTGACAAAATACCTGCAACTAAATCACATGTCACAATTTTAATGCTAAAGTAGCTAATGTTACAGTTTCAATGACACGACAAACTACAGCCAGGCCTTGACTGCTGTCGAAGTGATTCAGAGCTATTAAGATGACAAAGTTAAACTTACAATGTGAGACGCAAAGTTAAAGGTAGCTCCTCCACAATACTGAACCGTGTATCATTCACTGTATGAAAGATTAGCTCCAAAAACTGATGAGCAGTTGGCACCTTGCATGGTGTAGCCAGTGCCATCAACGTATGAATGTGTGTGTAAATGCCTTAAGTGGTCAGACAGTCTATTTACAGTGCATTTAATTCATACAGTTAAAATGAGCTAAAACATTTAACAGTTACATTTCAGACACCAACTACATTAGTAGTACTAGTTATTAGTAGTAGTACTATTACATTAGTTTGTTAAACTTCTGAAGAATGGTCATAAGAAATTTCCCAAGACCACGTTAGCTGTAGTTTTAACTGACTGAAAGTTGCTAATGTGAGTTTTAACATGTTACGAACATTGTCTAGGTTGTTTCTTCAGTCTAAAGCTCATTACTTTTAACATTACAACCATCAAGGAGGCATTTTTTTTTTTTACCCCATTTTGGTTTTCAAATGAATTTAACTCTCTTAGAATAAAACATGCACCTCTCTCAGGTTATGATTTTTCCTAAAAAAAGATTTTTTAATCTTCCAGTGAATTAATGGGTGTGAAAAAAAAAAAGATAATTTATATCTAGGGTCATTTCTGCACCTTATGGAAGCGGTTGCTAAGGAACAGGCATTGTTTAGACATCTTTTGGTGAGGCTGCTGTATCACAAGACGCAGCTAGCTATATTTGATAGATATTAGGCCAGATAGACGGATTTGGAAACCTGAACAAGGACAGAAGAAGAATGAGCGCCCAAGAAGGGAGAAGAAACAGGGAAAGATAACGGCGGACATGAGTGAGGGAGAATAAGATGGAGAGATAATATGTGTGTGTGTGTGAGAGAGAGATAGTGTGTGGGTCACTGTATGTGTGGGTGTGTGCGTGCATGCTCACGTGTGACAGCAAGAGAGGGAGAGCTCTCCACTTTATTTCAAGTGTCGTAACTAAAACTCATTATTATCTAAATTAATATTTAACCTTTACTTCAGGCTCTACTTCTAATAATTTAATTATTTAAGTGTCTTAATTATTTTGTTTGTTTGTAGCTTACAGTTTATGATGATGTATTTGAGATCCGTAATGGATCTGTCAAATTATTAAACCACGTGAACTAAATTGTAAATAATTATTTTGTCAAGCCTTAAATATTTTTTTAAAAATATAATTAAAATTAAACAATTTAACTGCTTCAAGAAATATTTTTTATGATTAATGATGCTGTTGCAGCAAGTGGGGAAAAATAACCACCTCTGTGGTTGTTATTGAAATGTTGGCGGCTCTAGCGTATCACACCCTTTCTGTTATAACATAATATATACATCATACATACATGTAGCAAAATATTTTGTATTTATTTCAGGCACTTAAAACATAAATGCGATACCTGCTGTGATCATTTTAATGCGTGCTTTTAATAGAAGCCAAACATCATTTCCTCCTCTTTACTGTAATGCATATTAAATGACTGCGTCTTAAGGAAAGTCAGCGTACCGTGCGACTGTGGAAAATTTGTTTTCGTCTTATTTTTAAGCACAGTTGATGAGTGATCTTCTGTATTGTGATTATAAGTTTTAATCCTTTTCAAATATTTGCAGATGCCTCCAAGAGCTGCTTATTTAGAGTTCATTCAAAGTTAAGAATAAAAGATAAAATAAAAAGACAGCAAACGGACAATAACGTTTCATCCCTGAGCTTTTAAATGCTTGAGAGGACTTCATTTGGACTGAATTTGTTCCAGTTCCCGTTTTGTCTTTCCAGACTCACAGAAGCAACTGTGATGTGTTTTGATCAGTGCCACAGCGGGTCAGCGGACAGGCCTGCATATCACAGACGTCTTCCTACTGGGTTTTGCTACCATCTTTATGTGTGCATGTGTACATGCGTGTGCGTTTGATGGCAAATGAGGGGAGGATCCCACAGAGCCCGCAAAGACAGAGCAGACAACCTCGAGTCATTATCCTCTGGGAGGCTGAGCCTGACGTGGGCACTGCTACATGTACCACATGCACACTGTCCAGACACTCGCTGGGATCATTTATCTTCACTTTCAGATGCAAATACGTACACACCACACGCACGCATTGTCTATATGCCTGGTGGGATTTTGAAGTCATTTAGCGTCCGTCTCAGAAAGAGCCTGGCTCTGATGCTGATCAGTGTCGGAGGGACGACTCACAATGGAGAGAGGGGAGAAAGAGAAGGCGGACTTAAAAATGAGGGAGAGCTACAGAAGAGATTGTGAAAAATCTGAGCAGAGATATACAGGACAGATCAATGTAAAGGGTGAAAATACCTGAACGGAGAGGAAAAAAAGAGCAGATGAAGGATGAAAAGGGAGTTAAAACAGCAAAAGAGATTTGGAAAAACACAGTGAAGGCTGTTACAGCAGCACGGGGAATAACAGATGCATGTGGAGCTACAACGATGTCGGGATCTTGCAGCCTGCAAGTTGAGACCTCTGAAACTTTAAATGCCGTTATTTTCCCCTTCAGCAAGGCCGACTACTGAGACGCACACACACTCACACGCATGCATCCAGAGCCCTGCTGCGGAGTACAGACGTAGCAGGCTTTGGGTCTAATACCCAGGGAGTTCCTCGGAAAGTTAAAAGCTGCCTGTCAGACTGTAGAGAGAGTGAAACAGAGCCAAACAGAGGTAGAATCAGAGAGTGCAGCAAAACCCTAAAGCAAAAAAGTTTAGAGAGAAGCAGAAGAGTGATTTAGAATGAGATTTAGAAACACTTCTTCTGCTGCTGTGTACCTGGACATATTCCTCTGTCTTGATACATGTAGACAGTCTCTACATAGCAATGTTTTTTTTTCCTCAAGTTGAGCCAAAGCTAATATGAAGCTTCAACACTTTAAGATAGCCAAATTCTTCTTTTTCAGTACAAAATGTTGTTGCGCTTCTCTGGCCCATGTTCCCTCGCTGCCCCGGTGATAAGAATATCATGTTTGTTGCCCCCTAAGCTTTGATGATTCGGACAATCACTTGAGAAAACCTCTGTCAGTCCATTGCTGGCTGTAGAAGAACAGCATGCTTCGATGCTCTCAGCTCCAGCAGCTGAATGCCAACAAAGACGACTAAACGACTTTTAAACCAGACACTGGCACCACTCCGTCCTCTGCTGTCCGGCGTGGTTAACACTTCACCTGACAGTGCTGTCTGGGAGTAGAGACGCTGCGTTCTGCGCTTGGATTTCATGATTGAACTACGGCTTGGACTTCTTATTTAATGTGGATGTCTGATGTTTTCCAATCAACCAGATAATAGTCCTGTAGGTAAACAGGAGACTGATACTTGATGGATTGCAATGCTGTGAATTACAGTGAAAGTCGACATCACCTAAAGACAATTATATTAGTCTGTTAGCACAGTATCAAAAATGGTGATCACAACAGGTGACTATAAAACTTAGAAACAATAAATATCAAGAGAAAAGAAGACTGAATATTCCTATTCCTTGATTTGTGCACCCCTGGTAACAAAAAGATACACAGAAACACATCTCTCTTATCTGTCTTATTGATTCTTGCTAAATTAGATTTATGTAATCTTGCTCTTTAAATGTTCTTGGTTAGCTGTCCAAGTTTTTGAACTCGAGTATAGTGGTAGGAGGACTTGCTGATGAGATGTCAGATTTGTCAGACATTCTCCAAAATTACTGAGTACATTAAGATTGGCTGTCCTTCCCCTGCTTGAGGGGCATTAATTTGCACTTTTACATCGCCTCTCTTGTGCTTAGCCTGAAATTTAGGTTGCTGGACCATTCAGTCGTTGACAGTCATGACATCCAGTGCACCAGGTAGATACAGATGTGGGTAGGAGGTTTGAATAATGACATGGGATGTCTGCTGTCCATGAGAGACTACTATACAGGTTACGAGTGCTGTGTTAAAGGTCCAGTGTCAAAGAAAAAGAAAGAGAATATGAGTGTACAATCACCTGAAAGTAAGAAACATCTCCATTACCTGAGAATGAGCCTTTCATATTTAGAGAGAGTGGATCCCCTTCCAAAGAGCCTGCCATGTTCCAACAGTAACTTAGGATGGACAAACCAAACCCTCTCTAGAAAGGGGTTTCTGCAAGTTTCGCAGCCACCATAGTTTCAAGGCAACAAGGGTGAGGCGAGGGGTATTCAGATAGTTGCACTCTTCAAACTCACCACTTGGTGCCAGTAAATCCTTCACACTGGACCTTTTAAGATGGAGCTTTTCTCAGTGACAGAATTTACACATTTAAAATCTACCTAGCTTGATTACTTCAGGTAGTGATGGCCTCTCATAACTAACAGCAGGGTCTTGTGTTTTGTGTTTTGTCTTCATTGAACAATTTGATAGCGCAACCGGGACAGATTGATGAGAAGCAGACAGGAAATGTGAGGAGGATTGGTGTAACGAAGGTCCCTGGCTGGAATTGAATTGACATTGTTATGTTATTGTTATTGTTTTATGTGGCATGCCGGTCCACTACTGTATTTTGCAAGAAAAAAAAAAAAAAAAATATAGATATATATATTTAGGAACACTGTCGTGATTCAAAATGTCCCAGCTCAGTCGGGCAGGAGCCCGTGTGCTGTTTTCTGAGGCATGCTTAGTGTGCAAGTACGATTCCCTGTGGACAGCACAGCAGAAGATAAGGGGGAAGAGAAAATAGTTTCATCAAGTTTTGATAAGTCTATTCTCAAAGAAAAACCCTATTGACAATACTGATATGCTGATAATAAATCTCGTATCTGTCGGCGATCTGAATTCAAACCAACTTTCACAAAAGCCACTGAATCACAGCGGTATAAAACCTGCTATTGATTTCTTTTTTCTTTTACCTTCACTTTTATTGTTGATTGAACAGAAGTCATGCCGGCACAAAGATCACAGTGGCTCGGCTACTCTGCTGGTAGATAACAATATAGACAAATAAACAGCAAAAAATACAAAGAGAAGGCCAAGGACAAAGAATTGTGTTGAAGAACGAAAAACACATGCTGTACAGGTCTAGAGACTGTTAGATAAGGGTGGTTGATGTAGAAGGCCAATGAGAAGTAAACGGAAAGGCCTCCAGGAACATTGAACATAAAAAAAAAGCAAAAAGACGAAGAGGGGGAGATTGCTAAAGCATGACAAGAGAGTGCAGCCAAAGAAGAAACAATTAGGTTGAAAGTGAAAGCTGAGATTAAATGTTGACAGGCAGAAGCTGGAGCTCGCTTAAAGTGAAACAAATAATGGAACAGACTTCCACTATAGGCACAATGAAAGAGGAGAAAAAGCGTTTAGAAAAGGAGAGATGAACCCTGTGATGAAGACTGATGGAAAGACATTACGAGAAAATAAACAAGAATGAGAGGGAAGAAAAAAGAGAGAATAAATCTAGAGAAAGTATAAGTAGTCAAGAGCTTTGCTTTGAAAGGGAAGAAGCAAGGGCAGAAAACAGGAAGATGGACAGAGGTGGAGGCAGACGGGGGGATGATGGGAGATGGGGTAGGCTGGAGCTGAGAATGGAAAGATGGATGGATACCATGAGGAGATAAGTGGTTATGGAGAAGGGATTAGAGATGGACAGAGGATGAAAAGATGCAAAGAGCGAGGAAGAGATTGCAGGCCCCTCAGCAGTCAACACTAATGAAGAAGAATGAGGAGCTTCCTCTGCTTTCTGGACCTGCTACTGACCACACACACACACACACACACACACAAAGTTTCACACATTTTCACTTAAGTGTGTTCGCCTCAATTTCTGACACAGAGTTGATGAAGCGAACACGTAGTCGAGCTCCACGTTCACCTCATCGCTGTGTTAATAAATATTACAATGTCTTGTAGTTTTCTTTAAACTAGACCTAATTAAGGAGTTTCTCTCAATTTTCAGATTTGTTCTCAGAAAACGTCTCAGATTAAAAACTCTGAAGTTTCACACCAAGCTTCTAAATACGTGTAGGTTGCTCTAATTGGGGATAAAGTCATGCAGTGTCTTTATATCTTTTCAAAGTACAGAACTTTTCTACAAAGTTGATGTACCATGGGGCAGATAGCACTTTTCATCTTTTGACACGATTTGTGACTCAGTGCTTTAACCAACGTGGTTCCCTGCCCACTGGAGGAAAAAAAAAAAGGAATCAAACTTAGGAGTAAAAAAAAAAATTTAACAAATTGTTCAGTAGTAATTTATCACAGTTTTTGCAAAGGTGTTGATTTAAAAAGGTGACATTCATTTCAAGCTCTTTTTTTGTTTTTTCAGATTCTTGTTTCCTCTCCGCTCCCAGCGGAAGGTCTGTTTGTGCCTCATTAGCAGTGACTGCCTACAGACATGAGGAAAAAGAAGCTTTAAAGATGATTAAGAGTCGCCAGCACACAGTGGTAGAATGTGCAGTGCGGTGATGAAGCTCTGTTCACCAAGAGTTTTATTCTTCACATCTCCGTACGTTCATGCAGTCATAAACCTTTGGCATGGTGACGATGGCTGAGTTGTTCCACACCCTGCAGCTTGGCGGCTCGGACAACTTCAAACTATATAAAAGTTGAAACTGAGTGTGTGGCAATTTTGGAGCGGTTGCAATGAAAGGTTCAGGATGGTAATATTTTGTTTTCCAATCGGGTCGGTGATGATTTATTTCAAGCGTGGTTGATTCTTACAAGCTGAATTTGTAACATTTTTTTTGAAGTGTTGACTAAAAACATAATGAAGGTTGCTAGAAGCTGGATGGAATTTAGTGCGAGAGAGAAAGCCCAACAAATAAACAGAGAGAGTGCTCAGTGTTTATTGGGTCTGTTACAGTAATGCAAATGCTTGATTTGCAGGGTTGTGGGGGAATATGTTTGACAAATTCAATGGATACCGCCACAAAGATGATGCAAGTAAATGGACTGTCCTTATAGAGCGACCACTCAAAGTGCTTTTACACTACACATCCCATTCACCGTCATTCAGGAGCAATGTGGGGGTCAGTATCTCGCCCAAAGGCACTTTAACATGCAGATTGGAGGAGCCAGGAATCGAACCACCTCGCCCAATTGCATGATGCAAAACCGCATGTTTGTCAGTCAGTGTGTTTTTAATGTTTGTTGTTTTTTTTTTTCATTTTCTGCTTGTCATTTTTTTCCTCGTATGAATACTTTTATTTCTTGAGTAATTATTCTCTTTAACAGGCCTCATTGTTTTCCTGCTTGTTGATGTACCCATAATGGAGGCGGTTTATCTGAACATACACAACACACATGCCCAAGTGCACTGCAAATACATCAGCGCTGAGGTTTTGTCGAAAAGTTTTTGTCAGTTTCTTCATCTGATTGTTCGTTACTTTTTTTTTTTTTTTGCCCTAGCCTCTCTTTTATCTAACTTTAATGAATCTCCCTTCATCTGTCAATTTTGTTTTTCTGCCTCTGCTTTCTTTAAACCAACACCTTTCATCTACTACGTCTGTCTGCAACTATTTTTTTTCCTCCCTCTTCCTCCGTGTCTGCTCCACTCTCTTTGTCTCTCTTGTTTTACTCCCCATCTTTTTCTCTCTTTCTAAACCCTTCTCTTCTGTTTCTCCACCACTTCCTTCATTTCTCTCTCTCCCTGCTCCACAGTTGACTTATTGATTTCATTTTCATACTGTTGGCAGTTGTTCCCTCCGCCATAAACCATCAGCGTTGCCTCCTTTCAAGCCGGCATTGATCACTGTGGAGCCGATCACAACCAATCACCACCGAGCGTCATTATCTGCTCGCGCTCTGTGTCTTTTGTTGTTGTCTGTCTTATTTTTTTGTGCGCTCTGTGGGTTACATTTTTTAATCTAGCGACGCAGCCCACTGGTGAAGTAACAACCCTGTACATTTGAGTATTTCGGTAGAAAATTCTCTTTCTCTCCTCAGCCTCTGAAGTGTCATGGAAAAAAGCTCGCTCGGAGAGAAAGCTGACGGCATTCACGGAAAAAACGCATCACAAAACGTTCAGAAGAAATGATCAGAACCTTGCCCGTTAAAGTTGAACTTTGCATGTGCCTGTGAGTACCTCCACCAACCTTAGCCACCGTCGCGTTACACATGGAATGTTCTCTGGCTTTCTCTTTGAGAGACCCTCCCTATCTGCCGCCTCTCTCACTGTCCTTGTCCCCTGCCCTCCCTCTCCTGTATTTCCCTTTTCTCTGTCTTTTGTTGTAGTGTAGCGTTTCGATCGAAACGGCACATCAAGCTGAATCTAGAGCCTGTGTTTCCTCTTTCATCCACCTCATGGCCCCCAGTGGCCCTCAGACGCCTCAAAGCTTTGAAACGAGTTGAGAGTCGAGGGTGTGGAGGACATGGGGGGGGTGGGTGTTGAGGGTACTCGCAATTGCGGGAGGGAGGCATTTTCACCAGCTTTTGTACCCCTCTCTCGATGTACCCTGACCTTTCTGAGTGCCACCGCGCCTGTCGGCTCGCGCCACCAGACCCCCTACTACCTCTCAGTCTTTCTGCGTGCTCTGATGGGGGTCCAGATAATAATAATAATAATTCAACACAGCCCTGTATTGTGTTCCGTTGAAAGCTACCTCAGCAGCATAAGCGATTGACACACTCAGTTGTTTTTTTTTTTCTGGGCACATTTTACACCAATATTCTGGTCAGCATTTTATCGCCCCCTCTCTCACACGCTTAGCAAGAGGTTTTGTGGAAGCGAGACCACCAGCTGGGATAAGAGAGGATAACAGCGGGGCTTTTAGGTGGGTTTTTCACTGGCTTTTGTTGCCTTCAAGCAGCCGCAACATTATCGGAGCAGTCCACTTTGTACCAGCTTCTCTTTTGTGTCCCGTTGTCACTCAATCCATCTGTCTCTCCATCTCCTCTTTCTCTTTATGAGAGGAGGCCTGCCTCTCCTTTGTAATGGCTCTCCAATTCACACCCTGTACTTCCAAAGAGATTGATTTTCTTTCCCCTTCTCTAGCCTTTTTGTAAATAAATAAATACCATTGTGTTATTATTTTTGCTCCCAGAGCTGCGTTTACAAGTTCACTTTCATGTGAAACTTTAAAATTGCATTTTTATAGTTGCACTGTACTTATTTACAATTCTTTGTCTAGTTTCAAAGGCAGCTGCTTATTTGTATCCTACAAACAAAGACTTAAGACTTTTTTTTTTTTTTGTGCAGTAAAATGTTCTCACATATTCATCTGTGCTTCCAATTAATGTAATTAAAAGTTTTGCTCTACTGTTTGCCTGAGGGTAGTATTGGCTATATCTGTTTGTATACTATCTGTCTGCAGTAAAGTCCCTCACTGCTGTATAGTATTAAGTGGCCAGAGCTTGAGGTTACACTTCTTCTCAACGTTCTATGCAGTAAGATAAAATTCTGTTCTCCTGTTGTCCAAGAAGAGTGAACTTCTGATCAATATACAGTAAATTTTAAAAAGAGATTCTACAGCCATGCTGGTGGCCCTGTTAGGCTGCACTACTCACAGTAAATGTGTTAACATGCTTACGTAGAGCAGAGACATATTCAGGTGACTTGGCACTTGTACTTTGTCACAAATGAATGAAAATTGAATGAAATATCTTCAGGAACCTTCTCCCCTCACACCTTTTCTGACACCGGATCTGAAATTCATACCCACTTCACGCTGTAATTGACCAGCTTTGCGAAGGTGAGAAATGAGCCCTTATTCTTAATTCACAACTACAAAGCTCTGATTGGACGTTTGTTTTTCTAACCGGGGAGGAGATTTAAAGGTCTGGAAAAAGGTCAATACTTTGCCCTTCTCTACCTTGTCTGCATAAGACAACAACAACATGCATAACATTACACAGCCAACAACTGGGCCACAGTTGGACACTCATGAGATGTTTCAGCTCAACTTTTAAAAGTTGCATGGTAGCTTTTTTTATCAATTTAAGGCTTTTTATATTCCACAAATTGATTCAGCATGAATTTTTTAGTTGATTACTGATAACGAAAGGTACTGAACGACCATCATTTTTATAACAAATTAATCGTGGGTTGTTTATACTGTAAAGCAAAAGTTCTGATCATGTGTACTTAAATGTGAGGATTTGCTGATTTCTTCTGTTTTATATCATACATATAAAGTGAATCTCTTTGGCTTGTGGACTGATTATTTGAAATAATAATGAACTGATTAATGGATAATGACGAAGCTCTGTAATGAAGGATTCGTTATTTGTTAGTTAGTTCCTGTATTTTTGAAGGAAGTAGAATAAGCTGATTATCTATGTAACCTGAACTGAACTTGGTTAGCACAGACAGTCTTTGCAGTACGTGCTCTCTTTCCACATTCCCCTCCATCTTCATCCCTCCATCCCTCAGCAGTGGAGTGGTCAGGCCTATCAACCACAGAGCCTCAGCCTATCACCTGGGAGCCCCAATTGCCTGCCAGTCATCAGATAAAATGGATTTCCAATTGAGTCAAGGCTCCCTGGCTAGGTCAGGCAGAATAGAGAACAGGCAGACTTCTGCTGCTCTTCTACCTCTCCTGACTTTCTGTTTGTTATTTGTTTTTCTCTTTCCATCTCCTACTGTGTTCAGCTCTTGTCCCTCTTCTTCTCTCTCCACTCTCCTCACTCCGTCTGTCTGATCTGCTGGCCGGAGCCCAGCCAGATGAAAATGGGCTTGTTGTAAAAGTCCAGATATCAATGCGCCATTTGAGAGGCAGTGTGATGTAACCACAGCGAGTCTTCTTAGTCAGTCATTCTTTGACTGAGAATGGATCTTCAATTAGAGCAACAGGTGGGAAATCTATTAGTTTGTTAGTGGGTGAGTTGTGGGGTGTTACCATTTTTTTTTTTTTTTTTTTTTTTTTTTTGTAACACAGTAGAACCTGCCAGAACATTTATTAATGTTGCTGCATATGCCATGGTCAGCAGGACAGTATTATTACTGTCTGTCTGTACGTTATATATTGAATCAAAAAGTGGGCTATTATAAACTGAAACTGTATAATGTCATTTAATATATCTCATTAATACTAATATTAAATACTTTTAATATTTGCTACTTCTGTCTGCTTCATATCGACATAAATTTGACATCATTGAGATCTGGAGTAGTTGATTAATTCAAGAAATAATTTACATGTTAATGTAAAATAAAAATATTCTTTAGTTGCCTTCATAGCTGTATTTTTGATAAGAAGTGGAAGAAGCTGATTATTTATTCATTTCCATTCTTTTACAACCTTCTTCATCACATGGCAATAAATCTGTGCGACACAGACATTTCTATTCACAAGATTTATTGACAGGACAAAATCTAGACAAACACCTGATCCTTTAACCAGACAGTCATTCAAAGTCATTCAGTGCAAACAGAATCGTAGCAATGCAACACCTAACTGGTGGAGTTATGTTTTACAGTTCTTTAATAGAGGTAAGGTTATCACAGGTTTGAGTTCTGACCACAAGCTCCATTTTGTTGCTGCTCTGGACACTAAATCATATCATAGGATTGTAATAAGCAGGTGTAGTTTGGCCAGTTGTCATGGAGAAATCTAGATCTTTCCATTTTCCTGAGCACTTGAAGACTTCTTGTTCATGTTGCCTTAAAAGCCGACGTTTAAGATTCGTTCTTGACGTTGGAAATAATATATTATTAATATATTATGTTGCTGCAAGACCATTTTTACATCAGGCATGGTTTTGACATGGGTGTATGCTTTGTAATGAAAGCCTGTCAAAGATAAATGTGAAACTAGGAACATTCTAAGCGGATGTATAGGTTTGCATTTGAGGATAGAGGAGACGACAGAGTGGAGCAGATAGGCGGAGGGAACAGAAGAATGGGGAACAGAGTGGAAGGTGAGGGATGAAAACAGGGATGAGATGAAAGGACAGAAGTGGGGAGCCATATTGATCACGCTGCTCTGCGAGTCGCTCTGTGCTTTTAATGGTGTGACTTTCACAGCTGGAGTGAACTCTGCAGTGCTTAGAACAGATCCCTCTCTACAAACCCATACATAGACCTACAGTGCATACGCAGTGTGTCTCTCTAGCTTCAGGTCAATGCACCCCTGCCTTCAGTTAGTTTAGCTCATCGCATCGTTCCACATGGACTACTGGAGCTATAGGACTTAAAGAGTAAAGTAGTCATTCTGAAACAGCTCTCCTGCTGTCCAGCGTCTGACGGGGAACCAAAGCAGATATATATAAAAAAAAAGAACCTTAGATGAATAATGCATGTAACCCTTGTATTAATGATGCAGAATTAAGTTTTTGTTTAAATTTAGATACTTGCCACAAGCATTGCCGGTATGTGTTCACCTTTTATCTCTTTATTTGCAACAACACGACAATGAATTCATCTTAAATTGCTAATGCCCGCATGCTAACATTATTAGTTAAATCATACTAACATGCCTGAAGTTGCAACATGCTAACGTGATGTTGAGCACATTCCGTATGTCTGTGCCCTTTTAGTTTAGCGCGATAGCTAGTGGTGGGAAAAATAATCGATTCTTTGATGCATCGCGATTGAAATGACTAATCCTTTGTGCATTTCCTTTTAGCTGGTCGATGTTAAGTTGCAGAGTTACCAACACATATTTTAAAAAGCACCCGCGGAGACGCTCATCCAAGTCTGAGATTATTATTGAACTGAAATCTCCAGTTGACTTTCAAAAATCATAAAACAAAATAGTAACTAACCACTCCAAAACACTTAAATAACCACCTGTCCATGGGAGCATTTCAGGTACCTTTACACATTTTAAACTAGGTTGGCTAGGTTCTGGGTCAGCGGTTTTCAAAGTGTGAGGCGCGCCTCCCTTGGGGGGCGCCAGAAGACTTCAGGGGAGGCACGGCGGGGGAAAAAATAAAACTATATCTTACAAAGATGTGTGTCTCATCACTGTGCGATGAAAACTCGGCGAGCTAGCCCCCAAAGAGTAGCAAAAAAAAATCCACAAACAATACGGTATGTCTTATCTTTGCAGTTTTGTGGTCAAAACTTCTATTCCAGCGTGAATAACGCTGCTAATGTCTTCTGCTAATGTCTCCTGCTATGTCTCCTGCTATGTCTCTGCTTTAGTTTGAATCAGTCATGAAGCTCCTGGTTGTTTCCATAAAGACAAAGGGGCTTTGAAAGTGAAGTGAGACCTCTTGCTGCGATATACTACCTTTAGATTTACTTCATTCTGGATCGTCATTGGTGGGTCAAAGGTGAATGTGGGTGGTACTAATAGATTCTCCTGACTCTGATTGGTCGACAGGTGTCAATCATCAAAATCTGCCAATCAGGACATTTACACTCTGTGTTGTTTTAGCCTTAGCAGCACTGCTAGCTGCTTCTTTTAATACTGCTTGTTTCAAACATTGCGTTGTATTAAAACTCGAAGTCTTCTTCTTTGTGTTTAAAAAAAATATTTGAGGCTCCAACAGCGATTCTCTCTAGAACGATTGTGTCAGTGCATAAAAGTGAATAATCAAATAATAAATCAATATTTATATAATTTATTTGTGGCATCCAGCGTTTAGAAAGCTGCTGTATGGAAGCATTTTAAAATGCCAACATTTTAGAAGCTAATGGAACTATTCAGGATGTGGTAGCATGCCAAGTATTTTGTGTCCTTATTCAGTCATGTAAAACCAGGGCTTCTGCTCATGTGTGGCACATTCTGGAGCTGAGGTACACCATACCATCTTAGTGTTTATGATGCATCGTAATGCATCAATAATACTTTTAGAATTGAATCGTCGCCCTTTAAGCCCCTATGTCTTTTGTTTAGCCAGTATTTGATCATACACCAATGTCATTAATCATCTGGGGACCATGAATAACTGTAATAACTTGTATGGTAATCTGTCCAGTATTTGTTGAAATATTTCAGTCTGTACCAAAGTGGATATTTGGAGAGCCGGGCTGCTGGCACTTTAGAGTCAGTAGTGGGATTTGTCTGACATCACCAAGCTCAGAAAAGAGATAACATAGTGATCTTGATTCCAAAACATTTACTTCAGCCACACTTCAACTCCACTTTATACAAACTTTTACTGATGGAATGATAACATTACAACCCTGAGGTCTAATGCGATAGATGCGATAGAGTCAAGCAAACTTTATGGGAAATGGGAAATGAAAAAGAGATGGAGTGACATAGCAGGATACACAAAAGGCACACAAAAATATACACAAGTCACCGCGGGGAGCGATTGGAAAGGAGCAGCAGGTCCAGCAGCTCAGACTGCAGCAGGTGGAGACGGTGTTGATAGAGCTGATATCTCACTCGAAAAGTCTAACTGCAGTCACAGTTAATCTCTTGTCTAAGGAAGAGTGGAGTTTAGTTTGTTCAAACTCAAGGCCAAAATCAAGCTCATGAGCCACAAGGATACAAATTCATCAGATATCGTGTTTGTTAACTAACTTTGTTTGAATTATGTATAAACCAATAATTGTATTGGCTACACTAGCAGCACCTCTAAGGTTGGAAATGATCAGTCAGGTGGTCGTTCCCTCAGTTTGCTCCAGACTGAAATATCCATGACATTGCCATGACATCTCATACAGACATGCTGGGATGAGCCCACATTGCTTTGGTGGTCTCCCAACTTTTCCTCTTGCTCCAATGTGACATTGGCATTTTTCCTTATTAAAATAATGGCTTGGCAACTGAACACTATATATATTCATGGTCGAGGATGAATCTTAATGACTTTTCACCTGGTGGCACCAGCAAGTCTTTGTGAATTATTATTTTTTAAATCTGATAGATTGGCACTAAGAAAGTGCAGAAATGTATGGGTACTAGATGAAAATAGCTTTGGTGATTTCCCAAATTGTCCTCTTATGACACCACAAGGTTGACGTTTGTGGTTTTGAGTGAAATGTTCCAACAACTACTGGAGTTTGGTCCAGGTATTCATGTCCCCTGACAGTATGAATGATAATTTTGGTGATACCTTAACTTTCCCTCTTGTGCCATCATTAGGTAAAATTTAACTTGGGTACTTTGGTTTATAACCAAATATTAATGGCAGAACTAACAATATTCCCATTAGCCTTAAGTGTACAGTACTGTTAATTCACATTTCCCTTTACACCAAAACCTACTCCTTATAGCTTGTGAATATTCTGTGACTTTCCTCACAAAATTATCAAAAATGTTACGTGTAATATGTGGCCACCAATGATTTGCATCCTTTCTTAAAGAAATATGTCGTAATGATAGAGTGCCCATTGCAAAGGCTCTCTAAAATGGCACACAAACTGCAGCTGTTTGCTAAAAACACAGCATGTATCTAGAGCTGAATGCGTCACATCAGCACCTGAAAAACGGGTTTACTTTATCCGTCTCTCTGTTTATTGTGGTTCTGTGTGGGAGATTTACAGATGGAACCCTTGTGGTTACTCCCAGGTCACAGTTTATGACAAAAGGTGACCAGGCGTTTTCTATTCGAGCCCCCAAATGAACTCCTGATGAAGTCCCTTAATTCTTTAAAAAAATCTCCTTAAAACTTATGTCTTTGTGTGAGCTTTTGGAAATTGTTTCATTCATACTTTTTATTTATTCATGCATTTATGATTTCTTGTTATCTGCCTTGCATGTTTTTTATTTGTTGGTCTTTATTTGTCTTTGTGTGAGCTTTTAGAAATTGTTTCATTCATACTTTTTATTTATTCATGCACTCATGATCTCTTGTTATCTGCCTTGCATGTTTTTTTTATTTGTTGGTAAAGCACTTGTTAGAAAGGTGCTGTAAAAATAAAGTTCATTATTATTGTTATTGTGTTGAAGTAGTCAGGGTCGAGCCCCTCTGTGGTAATCACCTTATGTAATCATAGCTAGGAGCCATCTTCTTAGAAATTGTCTCTTTTAGAGAGCATAAGTAATAGCTAATAAGGCGTAAAAGAGTTTATTGACCCTCACACAGAAGGCCAATCACCTACTATTAAACGTCCATGGGCTTCCCCTTCATACTCTATAACTCAATATGTTCTGTTGAGACCATCTCACTAACAATGTACTGCATATCACCTCACTTATATTGATCATTGTGTTGCACTCCAAGGTTATAGGAATAGGTGTGCATGGCGGCAACGGTCCATTCAAGTTGTCTCGTTATCACCTTGGCATCATTTCGCAGGGATTTGAAGGTGTTAATTGATGACAGCCATTTCATGGGAGAGCACACGATCGGGGTGGCGCCCTCTCACGTTGTTTAAGACAAGGTCAAGGGCTGTGGCATGGAATCACGGCGTCAGATGTGTTCTCTCAGGGACAATGAATTGCGAGGGTTTCAAGGACCTCATTGATCTTTGGTTGAAAGATGGAGGTTGCGCTGCTTGGGTCAATCGCATGTAGCTGCTAAGTTAGCTGATGGACTCGAGCTCATTTGGAGGTAATGGTAATGCTCGGGTGTGCACAGATTGTACATCGGGAATGGACTCCAGGTAGATCTCATGCATAACAAGGAGTATCACCATCAAGGCTGATCCATAATATAGCTCTTGTACATGCAGAAAATGCATAACTATTGCTTTTCTAACCTTGTTGGAACAAAATTTGTCAATGAAAGATGGTTACAAAACCATGTTGGTTGTAAAGGGGATCCCTTTTGAACAGGTTCTTGTTAGAACCCTCAGCTGTAACCTCTAAACAACGTTCCTTACAGCATTAAAAAAACGTTTTTCTATGGGGACAAGCAAATAGTTTCAAACGGTTCACAAGGTTAGTGTTTTTCTTCACAAATAAAAGTCTTGGTTAACTTCTGTAACTTCTGAATCTTCTTGACTGTCACTGCCTTAGACTCTACGCAATATGCAGCCGTTTACTTGAAAGCACAAGAGAGATTGGTGTGTATGATGCTAGCCAATGATCTGGAATCTAGCACATTTCCAACATTGCTGCTCTTAGAAATACCAAACATGCAATAAGTACACAAAATAAAGAAAGAGATTAAAAACTGCCCATGCCCACACTTTAAGTGTAGAACGGTGGGGAACAGTCCTAAATTCCTAAATTCTGATGACAAATGCCCAAAACAGATTGCATCAACAAAGAGGGACAACAATCACAGGTTGAGAGTAACCAAGAGGGAGATTGTCATCTTGTCTACCTCCTGTAGTTGTAATTCAGTGCAAAATGAAAAAAAAAAGCCTCCGGAGTAGCGACGAGTAACATCGGTCAACACATTAATTTCTCTCCATTTCAGAGATAATCTCTGCTTTTACCAGGTCTGACCTTTTAGTTGTTGTCAATTAAAGCTGTAAAAGTATGCCCAACACACGGACTGTCCTTAAAACTAAGAGCATCTCAAAGGTCAGAGGGTGTGGGGCAGGAGTGCAAATGGACTAATTCTCAATCTTTTTTTTTTCCCCTCCTTTTTCTCTTAGAACCTGCTGGTCAACCACGGATGAAGAGAGGGTGGAAAAGGGTAACAGTTATTTGACGAAGGCTTTTACTTTGGCACTAAGAGCAGCTCCTGCTGCAGTTCTGTTTTGAAACATGAGAGTTGATTTGCTGTTAGCATGCCTTGTTTTTAAAAGTTTATTATTTTGCTATTTATCCTTTGCATCATCCAGTGAAGTTGCTCTATTCTGCACAGCTACAGGGAGGCTTTTGAACAAAATCAGTGTGTGTTAGATTCATGGTTGAGTCAGTACGCTTTCAATTCATTCTCATTTCCAACATCAGCAGAAAACATTTGAGATTTGAGTTATAAAGATCCTTTCAGGGTCTTTCCTTCTTTCATCTGAATGTGTGCTTCAGTTTACGTCCGAACCTCTGCTGCTTTTGTTGAGATGGGAAAAGCATTTCAGGTGTTAGATGACCTGAGTGCGTAGTAACCGTCTTTGTTTTGATTTCTGACTGAAAGCTGAACTGAGTGACTTATAGTGCTTTAGACTTTTATGGTTTTGTATTTTTTTAACTGCACAGGAATAAGCTCAGGTAATCCTGGCCATGACTCTAATTCATTAAACCTGTGATGTATGATTTTATTAAACCATTCATATCCCGTCACAGTCTTGTTTGTGTCTTTAATGTTTTTCTTCTGGATTCCAGCGTATACATATCTGCATTTAATTCTTTCTTTCTTCTTATTTTAAAGCTAAGTACATTTCATTTAACGGAGTGATTTATGCACGCTAGATCACCTTTCAGCCTGAAAGGAGAACAGTAATAAAATGAGGGGAAACCTTGGAAATCCATACTGTTAGCTGCAAAACATTTTTCAATAAATTAACTGTGAATCCTAGACGGGCTAAGAGTTTGAGGGCTGTGCGGGATCAAGGCAAACAGCTAAACAAGAAGGAAGTGAACAATGGACGCCTCAGAGACAAATGCACTGAGGACTTCAACATTTGTGACACAGTGTCAATAAGTTCCTGAATAGAATATAAAAATAAAGATACTGTATAAAACTTACAAGAAAAGCAAATGTTTAACTCTGACATTAAAGACAAACAATATTGAGAGATAGAAATATTGATTATTATTAAGTAACAAGGAACTAAATGAGAATTCGTGATTGTGTTTGTATTCCAGTGCTCATGTACTATATTGAGATAACTTAATACTATGTTCTTCCACACTTCTGCAACCATAGAGGTATGTATGAGGCCCTGCAAAGATGAAATATACGAACACAGCTTTTATGAGACTTTTTCATTTTTATTGGACCTAATGTCGTAAAGTTATAATTCTTAAAATTTCCATCAAATCAATTTTTTTTTTTTTTGGTACAATTTATGTTCAGTATTTATTACGCCAACTCCACTCAGTGTCTTTATATTCTGAAATTCTCTACACAATGGTCTTCATTTTTGGTGGTGGGGTCATTTCAATGCTAGATTCAGATTGGCTTCACACACATGGAAAGTATGTAATCCAGTATTACTGTTTGTAATTTTATTTTATGTATCATATATTAAGTATATTAAGTTCCTGCTAACACAAACTAAAAATTATATTACTGCTCATTCACATTTGAAGCATTTAACTGGCTTTTATTGTGAAACATTTGAAGCATTTAACTGGCTTTTATTGTGAAACATTTGAAGCAAAAGTAATGTATATAGGTCAGCGCTGATCCAAAACTGCATCTACAAAACAACATCTGCGTTTTTGTCAGTGAAAGGCAACATTCTGCACACACCCCAAACCCTCAGCAAGACAACAGAACTGTGTTTACTGAGTGCTGTTGTTGTCGTGTGCAACATAAAATCAGATGGAGGTTGCTCATGGACCATACACCAAGGAGCGTATGCTGCCTGCAGGATTCCTGTTGTGTTAAACCGCATTCTGCTGTTACCACCAGTAACCATGGTTATAACCAAATCAACCAACACTGACATCTTAAGTGTTTTGAAATGTGATCAAATAAAGGTTTATCAGTGTTACTGGTTTACAGCCGTTTCTTTCTGTAATGGTTATGTACGAGAAAACGTCATTCAGTGGCCTGAGGTCTGACAGTGCTGCTATGCTAAAATCACTCAACAGCCCAGCACTGGTGCATTTTTCCAAACTGTGGATGCCATTTATCATTCATGGGGAGGGGATCCATCCTATCATAAAAGGAGCAATCAAGCAGATAGATGAATACTGTCTGAATAAAGTAAAATCATGTTGAGAGGAAAACCCCAATGATCATCACTAAATATCCACACATACTGTATATATATATATATATATATATATATATATAGATATATATATATATATATATATATATATAATAGTACATACATATACATACATACATATATATATATATACATACATCATACATATATATATACATACATACACATACTATAATATATATACATACATACACATACATACATATATATATATATATACAGATATATATATATATACATATATAAATATATATATATATATAATAGATATATATAATATATATATGATATTATATATAGAGTATCAAGTTGAATGATTCTGTTTATCATCATTTATATGAATATTAAAAGAACAAATGCACCGTTTATTAAAAAGCGGCAGATTTTTACACCTTTTGTTTCTAAACTAAAGAAGAGATCAAATCACTGGTTTAGCAGGGCAGCACACAATAATGCAACAGATGGCTGATTTTGAACCTGCGCCCTTTAAAAGTAGTTAATTTATATTAAAATTCATATTCAGATAAAAGCTTCCATTTTTAACAGCTGTGAGTCCTCTGCCTTTTAGCCTGGTGGAATTAAAACGGCAATAATTAAGAGGACGGAGAGGAAGACTGCTGTCCTCACGTCTAAGCTGGAATCACACCAAAATATGTAGTTAGATTGAAGATATAGAGGTGAAAAGAATTGTTTCCACACATCGTAATCCACCTTCTCCAAGAAAAAAACATTGTTGGATGTGGAAGGATTTTATTTTCCAAGGTTGTGTGGACCTTTTCCTGGTAGCTGTGTGCAGCAGTAGATATCCCCTTTGAGCGCGCTGAGGTGTACCCAGGTGTGCAATAATGTACTTGATTGACTTAATGTAACAAGTTTGACTCAAGTGGCTACGTTTTCTCTGCTCGGGGTAATTCTTCCTGAGTTGTAGCTTTCAATTCTGTGGTGAGGCTGTGGTAATTGGCTTGGAGCACAGTTTAGACGGGCAACGCTCTGCTGCTATGCAGCTCACACACACACACACACACAGACACATACATTTGGGCACTAGCGGCCAATCTTAATAAAAGAAATGACACGGGGGTGGAGGAGGGAGAGTGGAGGATGCGGTCACGCAGATGTTGCTACGGTAACAGCGGTGAGCGAGGGCTGGGAGCTGGAAGGCAGCAGGTTAGAAAAGAGAAGTGAGGAAGACGACATCCGGCGCATTCAAATGCATCCTCGCTCTCCCTGTTGATCCCGTGTCATACCCAATTACCACTGCAGCGTGGGGGAAGAAGGGAGCGCAGAGTGTGGGGGATGCAAAGGGTTGGGGGGTGGGGGTTTGTACAGAGAATACAGAAAGAGGGGGAGAAAAAAAAAGGTGTATTCTGGTGTCTGCTTGAACCTTTCGGAGAGATGCGGCACGTGCGAGGTGAACACCCACGCCTGTCATCGCACGTTTAGAAGGAGGAGGTTGTGGCAAAAATCTTCCTTATCTGCAGCTTCAAGAGAAACGTGTGTAAGACAGGTGAAGATTTGAGCGCGTGACAAGTTCCCTGTGAAAGTAGTGTGGAATGTGTGTGGACTACAGATTCAGCTCTGCACGCATATTAATCCCTGCACTATATAACAGTGTGACGTGCGCCTCTGTGCATCGTACAGTAATAACATCCAGACTATCTGACTGTTTTTAGTTTCTTGCCTCGTTGGACTCCTTTTTAGTCCTGTCACCATGTTCCCAGATCTCAAGCAGGATTATATGAGTGTAAACACAATATAGACTAATATAATAGAAGCTAGACTAACTCAAGCCCTCTCTACAAGATGAGGTAATGATGCAGGTGAAGACTTCAGCGCTGTAAACAATGTCAACAAATGAATTCGTAATAACTAAACCACATTGTCCTTGAGCTAGACATTGAATCCCAAACTGCTCCTGACATTTAGTTCAGTGCCTTGCATGGTAGTTTTCTGCCACTGATGCGAGTCTATGGGTGAATAAGTGAATCAAACACACTACAGAGCTTTGGTCAAAAGTTATATATGAAACTGTAAGATAGTCATTGCCAGGCAGGCTTGAGAGTTTTATGTTGAAGGTCCCATGCGCTTCCAGAAAAGCAAGAAAACAAGCAAACAGCAGCAAAATTCAAACTGACAGCTTAAGCCCTGATGTTTGCCTGACTCTTCCAACACAACAGACCACTGTAACAAGCTGTTACGCTGTTTTGGTCCGTTCTCCACGCATCTACATATCCCACTGTGAGTGATCAAGAAGTGGAGCTTTTTTCCCGGCAGACTGCATAGACTACAAATGTAAATAGTTTCCTATTTGGCTGTTTTCACAATGAGAAGGTTGCACAGGGTGTTTTATTTTGGAAATGGACTGGATTTTCTATGCCGTTTGTCTGACTTCGAGCTCGATCTGCTCCGTGCTTCTTGATGTGGCCGGTCACAGCATCCGTCACAAACAGAACAGCCACATACTGGGATGTTTCTGAAATGCACCACGGCACTTCTGGTGAAATCACAAGCACTGTCTGAAACTGCCGCAATCAGCTCCAGAATGCAACAATGCCCACTGAGCTTACATTATTAGGCACCATAAATATTTCACACCAAGTAGATACCAAACACACAATCATTTCTCACCGGAACACAAAGTTCTCACTGTACCGACAGCACCGATGACGTCACAGAGTGCACAATAAGAATTGTGGGTGAAAATGTTCATCTTACACACTACACTATATGTTCTACATGTGTGTACTATCTCAAGTTTGTTTGTGTTAACATCATGCTACAGCTCATGTCAGAGCACATGACTGTGTTAAAGAGACATCCGTTAGTTTTAGTTACCTTTATTATGTTGCAGGTTTGACCGTTGTTTGCTCCGTTCAAGCCATGCAAGACAAATGTTTGGGGGGCCCCGCCCAACATTTCTTGATTTTTAAGGTATTGGTGATGTCATAGCTGACATCACTGGGACAAACCAAGAGGAGGGGGTTTCCTTTCTGTAGGACTGTTTGTTTTTGTCTGTTGACACATTCTAAAGTAATGTGTTGTGATTATTTACCTTTCGTAGAGTCATTTAGTAATGTTAACAAGCTGGTTAGTTAGTCTAAGCACAGCATTTGATATTCCTGTATTAAAGTTAATATACAGTTCAACCTCTACAAACTTATGGTACTGGATGAATCAGTCCAGGTGTGAACTGAACACCTCTTGAGGGCAGCTGGGGCTGTGCCTTTAGTTTGAGTGACTGAGAGGTAATATAAAGTGTTTCCTCTGTGTTTTCCGTCTGTTATTATTTTTTCTTGAGTTACGTGTGTAATGGAGAGCGCTGTAAATAAATATTGACCTCTGGGAAGTCAAGATGTCTGCTGACTCTACCTACCTACCATTTGCAGAGACAGGTAAGACACTAACAGACAAATGAATGTTTATTCACTCAAGAAACTAAAGCTGTGTCATTAAAATGACAATCAATCAAGTAAAATAAATGCAAACGCACCTGAGATAACGTCTGTATTGGTGCTGTCAAGTGGAATTTACAGTTAATATGACAGGTAAGGCATACTAATTAAATGGTTAGACAATGAACAGTTACATAAGTGAGTACACTTTGTCACAGAAACGTCCATTTACCAACAACTAAATTGACTAAATGAACTCTTAAGGGTCTTTGAGGGTCTGGCTCTGACCTGAGGCAGCTTTGGGCAATTTGTCTTCCAGACTTGATCTCAGCAATTAACTTGGTGGGTACATTTTTATTAATATCATTATTAATGTAATTAAATAATAAATAAAACCAGGGCAAAAACAATAATGTACAAAACTAGAGCAGTGCTATGGTCAACAACTTTGTTACTCTACTATGTCGCTTAACAGAGAGACCTTGCTAACTTGTTTGGTACAGACAGACTGTTTTTCAGATTGATCCGAACCAAAATATCACGTATGAACCAATGGGACCAATTATAAGAAGTTCTGACGGGCTATTGTCAGGGATAGAAGGAAAAACAACAAAATGAAATGAGCCCGATAGCACAGGAAGGAAAGAGGGCACCAAATGTTTTATTGACATTTAATGCAAAGACTTTAAAAAATGAATTTCAACAGGCATCAGACACACCCATCTATAAACCAATCCACTGCAAACCATTGTGTACATGCAGCACGCGTAAATGATGACGTATGCGAAACCAAAACAAACCGGATCAAATGTATACAATGTACCTAAAACACAAACCTTGGTTCTGACTTTCAGGTGTGAAAAGGCCCATAGGAACTTGTGTTAAACCTGAATTATCCTTGAATATACACTACTGGACTACACTCAATTCAAATGTATTTGTATTTCCTATTTACCATACCATTTATGTAATTTTTGTTTTGTGACTAGCATGAAGGGACTGCATTTGGCATGTTAATGATAAATAAATGAACTTTGTATATGCAATGTAACACATTCTGTACTACCCACCATCATGCACACACACACACTTATACACACAAGCCACAAGGGAAATCAATGACTTTCTGTTATCTCACCCTTCCATCAGATTATCAGAAACACTGACATCTATTAGCCCGACACTCCATCTGCTCAACACTTGTGTCAGAGTGTGTGTGTGTGTGTGTGTGTGTGTGTGTGTGTGTGTGGTGCTCTGCAGAGTCCTCCCTCAATACATCGGTCCTCCGATTAAAGACTTCCACCTCTCTAATGCCATTAGAGGGATGAGGAAAGGAGAGAAGGTGGTTTGAGGGAATGAAAGAAAAGAAAAAAATGGCAAGAGAGAACGGTCTGCTTAACCTCTGCCGTCTGTCGATGCAGGCAAACGTGCAGTGAGAACGATTTAATCCTCCTGTAGTAGCCTGGATTAGTCTTGCGATTCATCACTGCCTCGCTCTCTCTTTTTTTTCATTTTCATTTGTCATTTTCTTTTCCCCTCATCCCTTTCTTCAGTGCCTCTTTCTGTCTCGGTAATGCGTCTGGTACTGAGTGGCTTAATGCTGTGTAATGTGGTGACTTCCCTTTATCTGCCTATTGTCATTACTCTCTCTTAGCGACAACGCATGGTATGATACAGACTGAATATATGAATGTCCACGAGCAGTGAGCACTTGTTCCCGGAAAACACAACAATAACAAAACATACCAAGACTGCCACTCTAAAGGGATTTTGTGAAATATTCTAAGGTGTGAAAATGCATATCAATGTACACACAGATGGAGTATGGATGTGTTTACCCTAGCTTAGCATAAAGACTGTAAGCAAAGAGCTTCCCTGACCCTCTCCAATGTTGAAAATACACCCGCCAACAACTTTTAAGCTCACCCTATGACACTGTGTAGCTATTTCTCCCTGCTTCCAGCCTTCAAGCACATCCTGCACAGAAATACATGTTGACAATTTTGTGTTTTTGTGTAGTATTCTCAACTGTAGCCCAACATGGTGGACAGATGTAGTTTGCAAGTGAGTGGCCTCCAAACCTCGCAACCACACTGCAATGAGTTCCCCCATCAATCAAAGATTGACATTTCAACATTTCAGTTTATGGAAAGGCTAAAACAAACAAGATGAAATGTATCAATAATTTAACTTTTTTTGTTGTTGGATTCTTGAGCTGCGGACAGAGCAAGGTCACTGTCCGTAAGCTCTTCTAAACATATCCTTACTCAAGCTGCAGTTTCTTTTTTAAAAGATTTTTTTTTTTTTTTTTACAGACATTAGTGGCTCTATATGCTCATGACCCATAACGTTGACTTTCATGGTTTTAAGTGAAATCTCTCAACAACTATAGGATAAATTGCCATGAAATTGGACACATTGGACATTCGTGACTTGTAATCACTTTAGTGATCCACTGACTTTTTGTCTAGTCCCATTATCAGGTCAGACTTAACTCCTCTAATAATATATATATTTTTTTTAATAACTGACATTTCTATCTCCCTACTTTTTTGTACCAGGCTGTAAACCTGTTTATTTCTGGTGTGAATTTGGGCTTATGGAGGTTATTTTACTTCTGGAGCCAGCCTCAAGTGGGTGTTTGAGGAACTGCAGTTTATTTCACTTCCATGCAGGCTTCATTTCAAAACAGCTTGGTGCAGCCATTACCATGAATAGACTTTTAGCGCTAACACAGAGACATTATATTAACTCTCATCTCATTCAAAACATTATTCAGAAGTTAATAATGGTAAGTATTTTGCAGAACGTTGAACTATTCCCTTTAATGGGGCTATGAAGCAAGTTGGGGAAGAAGGCAAGGCAGGAGCAAACACTTCATCCATCCCCCACACGTGATGCAGCTCTCCTCTGGACCAAGTGGACCATCAGGGACTAATGTGACAATTTGGTTTGACGTGTAAAGGTGTAGCTCACCTCCTGTGCAGTGTTTGTTTGGAAATCCTCGATAGCAGTGACGTGCATCATTCCTTCAAGGCTGTCAGAATTTGATCAGCAGCTTCCCAGATGACATGTGTGACAGAAGGACAAAGGAAACGGGGGTCGATCCTCAGTCCACCATCCTTGTTAAATTTGAACAAACTGACTAGCACTCACACACTGTCAGAATGTTTGCTCTCACAGCCACTGTCAGGTGGCTGACATTAAATGGGATCCACCTTGTTAGGTAAAAAAAAAATTCTGACTTTCTGTCCTTATTAAATGTAGGATTTTTTTTTTTTTTTTTTTTTCAATAAGTGGAAAGGCGAAGGGCACAAATGTACTGTCCACCAGCCTGGCCTGGTTAAAGCTGGACAAATCTCTTTCTGCTGAGAATTTCTGTGTTAAAACCATGTATGTATTTTAATCAACACTTAAGTTCGTACTGTAAGGAGGAGCAAATGAGGTGCAAAGAAATGCAGGAAATAGAAAGACAGTTTGTGACTTAGGTTGTTATTCTTATTCTTTACTCATTGGCAGCAATGAAAGGTGTTGCCATGGATAATGAGTCATAGGAGACACTGGACAGAGCTTTGCACTAATGTAATATGCAACAATTTTCACATTCAAATAATAAATACGTGAAAAGAAAATGTTGTTGCTGTGACCCTGTTGTAAAGTAATCAAGATGAGACAATCTCATCACTAAGTTCATTTAGTGGCTGTTCTGGAGCTTTCACTCACAACTGTTCTCTCAAGCTATCAATTTGTTAAGCTTGCCAAACTAAGACACTCTCAAACATTGCTATAAACTTGGCTTATTTTGTACATTTCTGATGACTCTTTACTGTTGCTCTGCATAATACCACAGCCTCCTCTATTAAGGCTCATAAAAGGACAGAGAACAAGGTTTCGCGCTGCATTTCCGCCACATCAGAAGAGGTAAGAGTGCTTACTACTTAAGCATCCATCTTTGAAGTTCGGTTAGAGGTGGCGTGCTGGAAAATTGTAAAGGAGCTTTTAACCTTTTTGTCTTATTTTATGCAAACTTTTGGCATTTCAGGTGTCGGGTGAAATTTGGAACTGGCATGCATTAAGAAAATACAACCAGATGAATCAGATGACCTTCAACAGCAATGTCATGTCTTGTCATACTCTATACATTGTTTTTTACATAAGACATACATAAAATAGATAGACGGATGGATCATAAGTAGCTCCAGCATGTGTCAGTACGAGAAAGAGTATATCATTATTTATTTTTCACCCATCATTTCTTTTTAATTTATTCTATACTTTTTACATGTATTTTATGTTGCTATTACTATTAAGACTTCTTCAGTGAGAGTTTGGATTATTTGGGTTACTAACTTGGCTTTAAAGTAATCAGGTAAAAGTGTCTCTGTCATTCCCACTTTGCACCCCATGCAGAGGCAAAGAGTCTGAAGAGTACAACGGAACAGCAGACACTATGAAGAAACAGGGAGAGTGACCGAGCGAGAAGCCAGATTGGAGTAAATCTTGGACTGACTTTTATTTGTTGGCGAGAGCTTGGTGAAATCGAAGGCTGAAAGACAGACGCCGAGCTGGGCGTCTTGCTGTCGGACCAGTAAGTAATATTAACTGGTTGCTGTCTTGTGTTGCTGACCTTGCTTGATGCTTGCTCAAAGATGTCGACTTGTTGGGTTTTGATCATAAGTAATCATAAAAAATACACATTTACCATATTTTAATTACATATATTTAACAGTTGTATTGCCCACTAAAACAAACAAATTTCAACATAATGTCTTTTCAAAGAAACGCTTTTAATAATTGGGATAACCTCAACTTTTGAAGCGGATATACATACAGTGTGAGTTTGATGTTCAGCGATGCTGTGTGTTTTCTTCGGATGTGTGACTTGAACATACAGCTACCCCAAAACTAAAGTCCTATGAGGTTCTTTGATATGTGTGCACGGGTGTGCAAATGCACGGCCTGCATCTTCACATCTAACAGTACATTCAGGCAACATAATGTCACAAGAGCACAGAGGAAAGGTGATAATGATTGCGGGAAACAAGCTGGGTTTGTGTCTGTGATGACCCATGCATGCCTCATTATGGAACACACCTCATTATCGAACACCCTCTTACTCTCACATTACACTGTACGTGTGTGTATAGATCATTATATATAAAAGAGTTTGAACACCTCGTCTCAAAGAAAAGAAAAAGAAGAGGTCACAAATTTACTAAAGATTAAAGTCTATAAATATGACTGTAGCCATGATGGGTCTGCAGGTCTGTGGCTGATTAGATGTGATGCCACATCTATACAATGATCAGGGGCATCATCCAAGTTGTATTTACATCTGATGAAAGCACTGAACTGAGATACTACAGTGACCAAAAATCCTTTGTTCAAGGTAACTGAACCCAAACACATTTAATGTCGTATTGTCAATGCAAAGTATTTTTAATCTTCACTCTACAAGCAGTACAACAATCTTGAGTTGTCTAGTCACATGAACGGTCATACTGTAAGTCATAAACTTGGTAGTTTTTCCTATCTCATCCATGCATCCTATATGGCATAAACATGGCATCAGACTTTTCTCAATCTGTCTCTCTTGGCACCAGTCCAGTCACCAAACGGTGTACAAATAACACAACACTGTCAAATTGCCAAAGTCCAATTTTGTGTGCAGGTGATACATCAGACCTTCTCATCAACTTTTGTGTAGTGACGTAGTCTAAAGAGCAACAAAGTCTGCACATGGAGGAGGTTGGGGTGGAGGTGTGGGTCAACAAACTTATGCAATGGAACTTATTACTTCATGATCTAATATTTTCCTGAACCTAACCAAGTAGTTTTTGTGCATAGGCCTGAATTAATTAATTCATTAATTCATTCATCCAAAGACTGCATCCAGCCCAGTAGAGTCCAGATGCAAGACATGGTCTTTTTCTGTATATTTTACTGGCGCTTTGGGAGCCGACTTGTGTGAACCTGGTTACAAGTATCCCAGCATGCATTTTGCATATACCTGTGGCCATGATGGAAGATATTGGCCAGTTTTTTCTCAGCAGCCTTTGTAGTTTACTGGTGATATTGATGTCACTGTTGCTTTGAGCATAAGATAACAGCTTTTGGAGGATACACTTTAGTCTCATGAGTTAAAATCTAAAATTTGATCCTGCCAAATTGCTTTGGCTAAAGAGTTAGGATAACAGGTGTATCTGTTGATTGCATCTCAAGGTCAATGTGGTTAAAAGCTCTAAAAATTATCCTTTTTTATTTTCTGGAAGTAGAGTATTTGTGGATCACTGAGTGGATAGTTTGTCACACACTGAGTGCAGACAGTTCTGTTTTGAGGGTAATCACCAGAGCTTGTCTGAGCTGATGATGTCAGCAAAAGTGGTGTCGAGTGTACTGTGTCCTCCCACTCCTGGAAGTTTGAACTTCTCGACTCAGGGACTATGTGGATGTGCCCTGTGGTTGATTGACATCTTGCTCACTTCCTTGTTAAGGCGAAAAATATACTCATATCTCAACTGGTACACTGAACTCTGTTTTCATCAGTGGAAATAAGAATGTTTTTGTTACTATAGAATGAATCAGATGCAGAGGGTCATCTTTTACAGAGTCCATCATGTTTCTACAGTAGCCCAGAATGGACAAACTAAACACTGGCTCTAGATAGAGCCTTTCCTGTTTTTTTTGTATTATGCCACCATAGTTTCTCCATCACGCTCGCAAAGGGAGGTGAGTTGGTTGCAATCAGCAAATGCACCAATGGATGCAACTAAACCCTACACACTGGTCTTTTTAACGTTGTAGTAGTATTTTGTAGCGTACCATGTAATGTTGTTAACTACTTTGCGGTGATATTCTGAACGCTCCCTTTTCAACAAGATTCTCCTGCAAAATAAGGAAGCCGTGCAAGCAGGGTGGAGGTCAGTAAAAGGCTGAAGTAAAGTGAAAGAAAATGGGGAAAAAAGACATATGTATATCACAGAGACACTGTACAGTATGTACTTAGATGTAGTAATTGAAAGGTTCAGCACACCTTTACTCATGCACTGTGACACATGGATTGCTGGCAGATCAATAGAAGATGGGTCTCGTCTCTACTTAAATGAAGGTATAAAAAAGCTTGCATTCTCCTGATAGAGGCCTTATCAGATTCGACAAAAGATGCAGCGCTGCTGTCTTTTTGCCCTGCAGATATTCCTCAGGAGTTCCTGCTATTTGTTCTGATGCTTTATGACGCTTGCTGCAGAGATCATATTTTTCAAGGTAACACGGACAACACAATCCATATGTTTGATCCACATTATGGAGACTAACAAATGCTCAATGTCAAAAACCCTTAGAAATGTTCATCATTGTATGTCTCGCTCCACTAGGCATCGCAAAATCCTTGACTTGCGCAATGTGTTCTGTCAGAGGGGCTCATTCTGTGAATCTGTGACCCTGCAGTCACTAAGGACAGCCGATCACGACTGTGTGCACTTTATCCTTGTGAGTTGCACTCTCCTGATGTTCAGACATGGTCTGATGATTCAGCCACAGCTCTCCTGGGCTGTTGAACTCAAACATGTTTCTATAACAAAAAAAAACTTGGAGTGATATTGATGACATCTATCACTAGCAACACTGTGAAAGTATTTCCAAATGGTCTTAGAAGACTAAATCTTCTCTTGAAAGAGGAGGAAGACTTCTGAGGATGGTAACCTCTCTGAATAAAAACAGAAGGTGAAGGAACAGAAAATAAGAAGAGTTACATGAAAAAACAGAACTAATATGGGTTTTATAACCCAGCAGAATCCAAGTGAAAAATTATGATCATGAGCACAGGATCTGAGGTTTCATGCCGACAGTTTTAATGATCATAGCTTTGATCCTAAAACATGTCTTTAGCTCCTCATGCCCTTCCCTTTAATGAGAGCTCTGTTAAATGTGTTAATGTTTAAAACCTAGAACTACCTTTTGGCCTGGACACTGTGTGTAGCATGCTGCTTATTATCCAAGCAAAGCTATTAGAGACTAGTTTAATACATTTCCTGAAGTCTGATGTCATACCTGTTGCTAACAGCAACCACACAGATGTATTAAGTGTGGACCAGAAGTCTTGACCTCTCTAGTCATGAATTCTTTTGAAAAAGTGGTGGAGTGAATGCTGCAGGTAGGAGGAGATGAACAGCTTGTGAAAGCTGACACGATTCTTTATCTGCCCAATGTATTTGATTTTTCTTTTTCATATTATGTATTTGGTTCTAGGAATGGAAAAGATGATACATGTCCTTGCATTAATTAATGCTTATTTTACTACATCAGATATTTTGTATTTGGTGTAATTTGCTGTTACATCAACCATCAATCAATATATAATTGTTATATAATATATATAATAGTTTAAAACTTTAGTAGCTTCCTAGGCTGCTTTTGATAATGTGTTTTGAAAACCAGTAGTTTTACTTGTAGTTAAGTAACATATCAGTAATGTAGCAGTACTTCTACTTTAGTGCAGATTTTCAGTACTTTTTCCACCACTGATTATATGTATTCAAAGCAAAACAAGACGCTTCTCTACGTCTGTCTGATCTGCAGTTGCTAACATGCCCACATTGAACCAATTAGCAGAGCTTTTTACCATTTCTTAGATTTACCGAACAAGACTAATTGGAAATGGTGAATTTCTGTGACTGTGGTTTAAAGGATTTATAAATGATATAATTACAGTACTGGGGAAACTTAAATGATTTTTGGAGTCACAACTCCAAAAGGAGAAACCTTCAGTAATGTAACATTTTTCTTTGTATTTTAGAATTAGGTTACCTTAAATAAGAAAACTTAAACACCATTTCTGATTAACACTGTAGTTTTCTGTCACTGGGAAGATGCTGCAACTTTCTCTTTTGTCCTCATGGGAGCGTTGATCTTTTGACACCAGACGTGAAGATTAACCTAATGCTCGTATTTAAATATGTTGCTTGCAGCGTTATACACAGTGGTGCAGTGGTGCCTGGAGAAGTGGGTATAGTCATATACTTAATGCTTAATTTTATGCCCTTTTAACTTTTAATTTTTTAAAATTAATTCTCTTTATAAAGTGGCCCGTCCAGTGAAGGATAAACGCCCTGTGTTAATAAAGAAAGAAAGACTACTCGCTGCAAATTGAACTCACCTAAAAATGGGCCAATAATATTGACAGCTTGACTTCAGGGAGTAAGAATCACTATGAGATCAACATAAGCCACATAAGATGTGCAGATTTTTCAATACATACTGACCTAATATTATCTGCATACACCCTGCACTGCACCACTGGTTATACAGTTCTTGTCGTGTGCTCATGAAGCAATTGCCTTTGTAGTTTAAAGAAGAAGTGATTGACTTTTTTGGCCACTTGGCAACAAAAACAGTACAACACAACACTGACTTATCACCTTTTTAAAGAGCTGAAATAAAACTGGAAAGGAAAGAAAACCTCATTGAAAATAACTCTGGAAAACAGCTCAAATTTGAGCTTGGGAAGATTAGTTTTCTCAATAGTATTGTGTGGTTCACTGCATAGATGAGGACAATCGAATATTGTTTAATCAACAATATCAGATCAAAAAATAACTGTTCAATATTTCTGCAGCAAGTTTGAGACACGTCTAGAGTAATATTCAACCAAACTGTGTAAACCTTTTTTCACAGGATGATGATAGCGATGAAAATTGGCCAATGTCTTGAAAGGAGTTGTGTTGGTGGAAATTATGAATGAAAGGATATGCAAAATATTCTAAATTTCCATGGGAGCTGTAGTTTCTATGCTGACAAATGAATTGCTGTTCAACTGTAAAGGATCACTGATGCGGTTATGGGTTGTTTAGCTTGTCCATTCCGAGCAGTCTGGCATCTGTAGATATAAAAGACTCATTTTAAAGCAACAAAAACATAACAATTCTAATTTCAGGTGCTTATGTAATGTAACATAATATAGTAATATGAAAACATTATGCATATTATATTTCATTTGTTGCCATATTCTGTAAATAGATCCCCCTAAATCTGACACACTGGACCTTTTACTAAGTATAGAAGTAGCAATAGACTTTAAATTAGCTTTAAAATATATAGATCCATTCAGTTTCTCCTTTGTGCAACATATAACAATGCAGTGGCATCTCACAATTAATGCTGTTTATGAGACCGTATGCAGCCGGGAACTTGGGAAATCATGTACACAGTATAATATTTTCATTATCAAAACAACCCCATTATTCGATATAATAAATTGAGCAGCTGGGTCAGATTTAACAAGAGGATAGGGGAATATTGTCTTAGCTTACCTGCACCCTAAAAATCCATTATTAACAAGGAACCAGGAGCCAAAACATCTATTTATTTGCTACCAGCCAGTCTTATGCTCCCTCCAACTGCCCCCTGGACATGTCATTATTTACCCAATTATAACAAGACTGCATTTTTTATATTGCTATACCCACAGCTTTCGACCAAGACCTATTTAATGATGTATGACAGAGTGTCTGGTTTGCCTCCCCCTATGGTGCCCTGATTGGCAGACAGCACTTGACACAACAACTAAGAGGAAAAACACTCCTGTTCATCTTTTTCAGTCAATTCACAGTTTGTTTGTTTTTGTTTTTTGTTTTTTCTTATATCCCCACTAAAATAAATAAATAAATAACATAAATAAATAAAAACACTCTGTGTATGTGTCTTTGTGGGTGTGATATATTTGGTTTACGTGTGCTGTGTTTAAGGTTCATATGTATGTTCTGTCTTGCTGTATGTCTTGAGCACTGAGGAAAGGCTTAGATCACACACACACACACAGCCACACACACACACAATCCTCAAGGTATGGATAGATATCGTAGATTTTGCCTTGATCTAGTCAAACAGCTAATCATGTGAGGCTTTGCTTTGTTAACGTCCCATTTCAGTCAAATATGCACAATTAGATTTCTGGAATAAAAAGCCTTCTGGGAAGAATGGCTCTGCAATTTCCACTCTGGCCTTCTAAATTTGTGTGGGCTGGCTTAATTGGGGCTAAGTCTTATCAAAACCTTGTAGTATATTTCTAGCCTAACTAGAGGTTGCCATGGCAACGTGCCAGTAGGTAACAGAGGTCTGAAACACATTGGAGAAATAAGAAAATATCTTCGCTGAAGACACCAGACTGACTTTTAAAACCAGCTAATGAGTATCCAAGCTTTACTTGTTTGTCAACATGTGAAAAACACATTATATATATCATACTTACAAGGTTTTTAGGAAAATGTAAATGCCTTAAAACACATTTTTTTCATCTGTTCGTGGAAAGTGAATGCCTAAAAGTAAAACAGCATTCACACTTTACCCCTGAAGATGTATCACGTGCAGGTTTACAGCACCTTTTATTGTGAAATGGTGTGTGGAGTGTCCTGTTTAGACTTTAAGACCGGTGTTCAAGCACAGAGCAACATCAACCACTGCAACTGTGATAATAAGAAAACTGTATGTCAACAGAATAATTGCTTCGACACTGGTAGCTTTTCATTTCAAAGCTGTAGACATACATTTTCGAGAGAACTCTTCCATTAGTTCGCTGCAACTTCTCACAACTTAAGCCCGTCACATAATCCAGCAAAATTGAAGCAAAACTAACCAGATAATTTTTTTTTTTTTTTAGCTTCAACACGCGTCAGAGGAATGCAATTTTGCTCCTGGAGAACTTTATTGAGTCAGAAGTAAAGAAATATATTGGTTTTTGACTCAAAGGCTCAGACTTGCCAAACATCATATTGCACTTTGTGGTGAGATCTCGCAGCACATATCGGATCTTTAGGCAAACAGCTCCAGTTCAGAGCTTTAAAAAAATCTGAGCAATAACAGTACAAAGTTTTGTGCGCATGTATTTGTGCACAGTGGATTGGCCCAGGGCCATGTCTCTGTCCAGTCCACTATTGAGTTATTGACCATTTTGTTAGATATGCAGCATATTGAGACGCATTCAGCTTATGAGGTGCATCCATTGAAATCTTGGATCATTGCTGCTTTCACCCATTAGATCCACCGCTGTCACGAAGATAAGGAAGCAGAAATCAATGTTGAGTTATTAGCTATGATTTATAGCCTCTGAAGACATAAATCATTTAAAATGTCAGAAAAGATGGGTTTGTGTTTTAGAGAGAAATGTCTAGCAGTAGAAAATGTTTTAACAATGTAAAAGCATCAACAGCAAATGTCAAGTTTTAGTGTTCGGTTATCAAAAAGTAAAGGCCCATACATTTGGATTTCTCATTTAGCAGTCCTTCAGGGAGAATGAGTAATAGCCTAGACCAGAATGGAATACAGCCACAAGACATTTTGTTTGAGGAAGTGGCACGACTGCAAACAAGCTCCATTATTCTGTCTCTATTACTTCAGGCGTCACTGGCTTCACCTGCGTGTAGCTTACTGTGCTGCAAGCTGAATGACCACACGGTTAAGTCAGCTGCACATATTCACATTCTCCGGTGGTCTTTTTCTCACAAATCCGCACTAAACAGACATTTTTTTACTGAATTACATGAATGAAGCTCTCTGTGTGTCCCCATGCTGGAAACCACTTTGCTGCACGCACACACACACACGGCAAGATCATGTGGGAACGATAGATGGCAGCCTTGCCTTCAGTTTACACACACACACAAACCTCATGCTGTGTCTTACTCACTGAGCTGTGTTGGCTTTCAGAGAGCTGCAACTTTTTTTCTTTTCTTTTTTACTTCATGCCTGAAACATTCACATCCACAAATTGTCCAAATAAACTAAATTAGACAAAGAAGGAGAGGGAGAGAACATTTGAGAAGAAATTAAAGAATTCAACCTGCAGAAAAAAACCGAGGATTCATCCAAAGCTGATTAACAGAAGTTATTATCCAAACTACTAAGACGTGCACACACTAACTAAGAGGCAACCTAGAGGCAACAGACAGATGATTAATCACACAAGGTTAAATTTCATGAAGAAATTATGTAGAATTAAACACTGACTTGTAATTATGAATCTACCTGTTTTGAATTTTAATTTTTATATCAAGCAGGGGAATGTTTTTTGTTTTTTTTTTTGCTTTGAGCTCAGACTGGCCATCTTTGGTCGTACTGCTTTTAACCCTGTGGCATCTCTGTTTCGTGGGATCTGATCGCATCCCTTATTACTAATCTGCCATACCTCCACGCATTATTCATATTAGCCTAACAGGAGCTGAAACGGGGAGGTGAGGGTAGAGTGCAGGAGGGGGGAGAAGGAATATAGCAGATAGTGAGGTGAAGGGAGAAAGAGTGGCATCAGAAGGATGTGGAGGTGAAGAGGAGATAGGAGAGCGGAGGGCAGGAGCAACTTGTAAGTAAGCAGTGAACGGAAGCAGAAGAGGAAAGGAGAGAAGTGAGGATGTGCAAGTGAACAAAGAGAAGGTGCGGGAAAAAAAAGAAAATGTGTAAATGAGTCCAGATGGGAAAGGAAGGACAAAAACAGAAAGGAACAACAGGAAAGGCTGACAGAAAGGAATGAAGGTGCAAAGAAGGTTTGAAGAAGAGAAAAGGAGGTGCAGAAGGAGCGCAGGAGAGAGGGACAGGTAAGAGAAAGAAGAAGGTGCAGAATAGAGGAGAGCAAAACACAGAAAATACGGGCCATAAAGAAAGAACAAGAGGAAAGAAAGGAAAGGTGGTGCAGTAGCAAACAAAAAAGGTGTAGACAGCTACAGGAGGTAAAGATGAAAGTGAGAGAAAGAGAAGGAGGTGCAGAGCAGACGCCAGCTACAGCAGTACTCCGCTAATCTGTGTCTGTCATGCTCCGCATATGAAACACCAAGTGATGACCGCTGTGATTCACTGCCGCTGGATACAAACCAGCCACTGGCCACTGTGTGTGTGTGTGTGTGCGCGAGTGACTTCCCATTCAGCGCGGAGGGCTTTTAACAGCAGATTTGCTCTGACATGATTCATGACGACCTGCCTGCAGGGGGGGCACAAGGGACACACACGCACTCGCAAACACTTTAAATGCTTCGAGTTCACAAAATGAGATTAGAATTTTACATAAAATTGGAATCCAATGTCGCTCTGGGTAATGTTATGTGTCCATGCACACACACACACACACACACACCCACGATGAAAATGTCTCATCCTCGTGCTCCTAATGTGACTCAAACACAGTCACACATGCACAGGTGTGTTTGAGGCATGTGCATGTTTGTTGCCTTGTGTCTTCGAGTGTGTGGTGAGGCACACACACACACAAACACGCACATGCACAACAATACACAAGTGGATAGAAATGGTGTATATTGAGGAGGACACGCAACGCTGTCATCTCCCATCCACATCTACAACAGCGGACCCCGAGCCACACAGCCAAGTAGCCACTAATGGACGCTTGATTGACAGGTAGGGACACACATATTATAGCTGGGACTCACTCTATCAAACCTGTGTGTGTGTGTTCATGCGTGTGTGGCAACAGCTCTTTTTCTAATGGACTAAGCTAGAGAAGACTTTGACATAAATCCACACAGATTTTAAACAGGTAGTCTTTTACTCTGTACATCAGTGTGTACAGGTTTTCTTGCCTTCCTCTTCTTTGTTGTTGAGGATTTGTGGAAAATGAACTGCGATATGAATAATCAGCTCAGTTTAAATGTTGAATGCAAACTAAACTCAGAAATAATTTCGTTCTTTGTACATTATAACTGAAGCTAATGATTCTCTGTGTGTCATCAAAGCTATAACGAAAGAGATGGCCCTGGTTGTGAATAGCAGAGAAAGCCTGCAATGTCTTAAGAAAATATAGAAAATCAAAAATCTTAATGTTTGAAATCCATTTTCTTTCTTTATAAATGATAAAGCCAGCTTTACGTGGGACTCATTTTCTGTGCATGTTGAAGCTCAAGGCTTTAAACTACCGGCCACACGGTTCTCTGTTGCCACCAACTATGCGGCAAAATTAAAAGTGTACGGACCGTTTACTGCAGCATAAAAACATCTGCAGGGGGTTGGTAGAGTAATTAACACCAATGTGTCAGTAACTACTTTGAAACTCTTTAAGGTTTTTTGGTTTGCAAAAACTCGACTGATGGAATTTTAAGACACTCGGGGTAAATTAAAAGTGTATGAACAGGTTGAAGGACAAGAGAAAGGTAGATTCTCCAGAAATCGGTTCAGAGACAAATACTGTTCATCTGCTTTCAATAAAACAACACGATTCCTGGCTTTTGCCTTTATTATATTATCTTTTGTTTCCAAATCTGAATTGTTTAATATCACTTAAAGTAATGCATCTGCATCAAGACCGTGGTTTAATTTCATCATTGCATTTGACTGAATAATTAAAAACAGTGCTCAAGCCTGTGTTGAATTTTTAACACGGTGAATTTACATAATTTTAATTTAAGACTTTATCAGGTAGATTTACGTCAGTTACTGGCTGCATGAGGCAGAGATGGTTTGGTTCTCTCGGGTGCTTCTTGCATGAATCTAAACAAGATTCAGCAGTCGATGAATTAAAGCTCCACAATGAAGTGTTTGGAAGTAAATGCATCAATAAACAGCAGAGCATGACATCATTAGGCAGTCACGGTAAACAGGTTAGAATCAGCAATAGATTTTTTATTTTTTTATTTTTTTTACACCAGACATTCGACTTGTCATAACAGGGCACGCACAGGTGTTTCTAATAATATCAAAGATGCTTCTGTTCTATTCAAGTGTCCCAGTGAGCCGTGACAGCGTGGCAGTGAGCCAGCATGAGCAGTAAAGGGCTGTTCATATTGTTCAGATTAGAAATAAAAAAATGACGTCAGCCTCTGATTTGTAATCATGTGCCAGACATATTTGGAATTTCTGTCACAGACGATATATTCTTCTTGGTAAAAAGATCTGAAGAAGTGTCAACGAAACACTGGCAACGTGGCTGCCAAGCATAGTGTGGAACATGGATGTAATATCTATGGTGTCACCCATGGGTTTCTGAAGTGTTGTTGTGAAGCTCAGGCTGTGGTGACTCTGCCCACCGCCATCAAGCTAATCCAAAAATGGGCAAAGATGTGGAGCGTGGGTGGAGCTGAGTTGGCTGAGTGAAGCCTAGTTGTTCAAACAAGCTGCCTATGACAGCACACACCTGTCAATCAAAGTGGCCTGTTGTTAATTATGCATAACTTTAAGCCTTCATATAATCTGAACAGGTAAAAATTCACCCTCAGTACAGTTATCAGTCGTGAACGGGAAATTATCTGTAGAGACCAAAACTGTTTTTTGTACCAGGCTGTAAACATGTTTATTTCTGCTGTGAAGGTGGACATTTTATTATGGAGGTTTATTGAGATTAACTTGTTCTGTAGCCAGCCTCAAGTGGACATTTGAGGAACTGCAACTGGCAATTCTGCATTGGCTTCATTTCACAGCCACCGCCACCATTTGCTGCTGAGCCACCTTCAGTGGCAGGTACACACACACACAAAAAAAGCTTTTTATATTGTGTTAGTATGATGCTAGCAGTGGGGTGAACCATCTTTGAATAATGTATGAATACTTCTGTAAGTAAGAATAATGTTAGGTTTTCCTGTTCTTCCAATTCTGCTGATTTTGCTTGAATACAGCATGTGTCAGCTGCGTTAGGTAACTCTTTTGTCATATTTGCTGAAACCTTTTCTATATCCTGACAGTATTACATGAGACAGATATTCTTGTTGATTGAGTCTTACTCTCAGGTCATCAAATAGATCCTTTTCACGGGGGAACATGTTGACTTTTCAAAGAAGGAAAAGCACAGGTGGAATTAATAACATTAATGGCGGTCGCATTACATCTAGGTGAGTCAGTTCCAAAGCTCTGCAGTTGTGCATGCTCACTCACTGACATGGATTACTGAGACACTTAATGGAATGGGCCATTGTTAATGTTATTAGTTACACCAGTGTTTGCCCTGCTTTGACAAATCAAAATGTACTGAAAACGGTCGATACAAGCAGAGGGTCCCAAAACAAGTTTCAACAATTCAACGATCTTTCTTGACTCTCAGGAGCACTTTACTTCATAGTCCCCACTCTCAGTAATATAAAGTTTCCATGGAACTGAAAGCAGAGTGCTATTTGTTTCCTCATTTATGTTTCTTGTAAAAACCGTCAGATAGGGAGATCAGACCCGGAACTGAAAACAACTGAAACCAGTGGTGGCCAGTCTGGGAGTGAATACAGAAGCATACTAAGGTGGTTTTCTTGCCGGGTTTGGCTCCTGGCATCTTGAGGCTGAGTCGGTCCACTTAGCTACGGGGCAAACTCTTCATCAGGAAAGTCCATAAATCACCTTGGTAGTGTAACATTATACACTGTTGAGAAGTAACATAGCGCAACTACCCCCTGTACAACATACACTCAGTACTTTACAGTTGTAAATTGTCATCATTTTGCATTGTCACTGACAGGTGTAGTGTGTCACATGACTGTTTGTATCTGCATATAAAATGTGGAGCATTGCTTTGTGGCATTGTCAACAGAGTGACCGTAGACACTATACAGTATGTAACTATACATAGGAAGTGGTTTCGGACACAGCGCAGGACCCTGAAACTGAAGCAGCTAAATGGAATTCAGCCATCACTAATTTTATTATCTCCCACTGTGACAGACATGTGACAATTTAGCAATAAACTAAATAAGCATATCATATTCATCATGGAAGAGCAAATTGACACTGAATTACAGATAAGAGACTGTTGTTGTTTGTTGGTTGCAAAGGACATATTGCACTTTTAGTCACGCCCTAATCAGTGATGTCACACCATGTGTATCCAATCAATCAAGCTACCAAAAGATAAAACACTTGTGTTGTGATGCCAGAATTGAAAGTTTGAACCCACAGACAGCAGTGCAGCAGCACTGATGTATCTTTAATTATTCTATATTCTTCAAGGATGAAGACCAGGAGTCACAGTTCTCATAATGCAACAAATTAGTACATCACTGAGGCCATTTAGGATGAAGATTTTGATTACAGAGTCACAGAAAAACAGCAGCAGTAACATTTCTTTCATGCTACCTTCCAGAGTCAGTGGAAGCACAAAAGGCATTTTTTATTTAGCAGACAACAGCTGTGATGGTGGGTTTGAATTGAAGCGGAGAGAGAAGATGCTTCACCTGACTCAGAGGAAGATGTCTTCAGGCTGCGATGGAAGGTGAAAATCCACCAGAACAGCAGTGAGAAACTGTGGGAATAAATGAACACTTGGACAGTTCTGCTTTAAGCACACAGTAGTTCTGTTTGTGTGGATCATTTATCGACCAGCTTACTTAGTGTGCATGGTATACACTTAATCTGTCCTACCTGAACTAATGTAAAGTATGAATTATTGGTACACAGTTCATGGAGTAATAGGCAGGTAGGTACAGGGAACTCAATGGGCCATGCCTCTCATGGGGAAGAAAAATAATTCTTATTGTCTGCACTCTCTTTTTGGCACGTTTCTGCTTGAGATACCCTAAAAACAACCTCACTGCCAGGGTTGTCTGTGCCCTGTGTGTGTGCTTGTGTCGCCTGGTGTGATCTGACCAAGTGCAGCTCGTGGTTACAGCTTTGAAGAGCAGTCTAATAATGCATCCTCTTGTTTGTGCCTCGCAGCTGCTGTTGTGTTTGTCTTGGCACTCATCAGAGGTTGAGGACGGACACAGAGCCGCGAGGTTTCCAGTGTCCCTGTGTCACATAGTGTGTGCTTTCTGTGCATGTGAGTTTTTAAACCTCTGACTTTGTCCAATTGCTGTGTGGTTGCTGGTGATGGGGTTGGCACAAAGGCATGGCAGCTATGAGACTTAAAAATTGGGCGTTCTTCTTTTGTCAGTTGAAAGCATGGAGGAAAATGCCAATCATGAACAGAAAGTTGGACGTGTTTTTACCGAAATCTTATGGCAACAGTATGTCCATATGTCCTTCTTTCCATGTTTCACCTCTTTCAGATTTTCCTGCATCAATTTGAGGGTCACTCTGGTGTAAATGAGAGCATTGTTCCAGTAGGGGAAGGCTGGCTTTGCAGAGAGGATTATCTGTTGGTGTTGAGCTGTGGGATTCAGTTCCTTCTGGAGTATGAGCCGGTCAGCGAGCTGCATCACTAAGCTTGTTATTATTGTTTTGGGAGAAGGAGACTGACTTCTAAGGAGGAAAAAAGTAAGGAAGTGAGGAGGATATAAAGTGGGAAAGACAGAGAAGAGAAACCAGAGAGGCAAGAAGAACAGAAAATGGAGAGACATTGTGTTTAAAGGTGGTGTAAAATTCCAGGCCAAATCTTTAATGATTTGGAAGGAAGGACAAAGATGAGTAACAGCAGAAGGATAGAAAATCACTGCATCCGCAGAAACCTTCATCGGACGCAGGTTTTAATGGGGAGGAGGACAAATATGCTTAGATGTGCTTTTTCCACAGGCAAAACTGGGATGAGAAACCTGAGGAAAAAGCTCAGTTATCTCCTCTTGAGCGGCAGACGGCTGTAGACAGGCACACAGTCAGTCAGACAGACAAGAACATGACTCCGTGAAGGGTGAAGTCTTCATAGAGACACTGGATCCTGCAATCTTTGCTGTGAGAAACAGTCTTGTATGACTTTTCAAAAAATAGTCTGAAGGACCAGACAATTGCACCACACTGCATTGACAACTCTGTACAAATATAGCTGTAGCTTTTTATAAATCGGATATTGTGAATGGCAGTTGTTCACTTAATTGGCTTTTCGTACATTTTTTTGACAGTAAATTGTTATTTTTTTTCTCCTTGGCTACAATACACTGGTTCTACCTGTACAGTAAGTACTTATACTGGTGTATTTAAAGTATGGAGAGAAGATAAAAGCACAGATCAATTTCCAAAAATGCATATTCCATTTAAAAAGATCAACTGAATGAACACTGAAAAATGTCAACAAGCAGAATGGGGCACTAATACTAATATTACTGTGTTTACATTTTTTGACATTGTAGCAACTCGTCTCAAGCTAAACCCAGACAGTATATAAGTGAAGAGAACAGGGAATGCTCATGAATGATGAGGGTGCTCTGCAGCACAGGTAGCTGCAATAGTGTCACATGAGAAAGAACGACCAGAGTTCTGTAATAACAACAGCATTTACTGAGGAGAAGGTGATGCAGTTGTGTTGCCGCAGAGCAGAGTGGTGTGGACACTGTGAGTGTGGGGGTGTACGTGTGAACCATCACAAATTAACACACCTTTTTCCACTAACTGGAAATGGTTTCAGAATGAAAACTTCATCATAGCAACAAAACAGAGCTTACAGTCTGGTCTTTGGTCAAAAACTAAAGGTTAGCTGACATCCCAGCTCATATCTCCCATTTAAACAAGTGATAGAAATAAATATTGAAAAAACGTCCTTTCAAAAATGTTTTAATGTATTTTATGTGCACTTACTGTTCGCTGACTGACTGGCTGGCCTGACCGCTGGTTGATTCCTCTTCTCGTCTTCCATCTCTCCAGCCTGTCAGCGTTTTGACTGGGGCTGCTTCAGGTACTGTACTCTGCTGACACTGATGGTTGCACCGTGCACATCCCATGCACTCAGGCTGAAAACTCAACCTGGCATTTTCCTGGGGCTGGATTGGAGGCATGGGAGACAGACCACTATAGCACTGACAGGCAGGTCCAGAGCCTTGCTTATGACACAGTCGTATCAAGGAAACCAGTGGCCGTAAAAATCCAGAGGATCTAATGGTGTTTGGAAAAAATTATAGCTAAATGCATTCTAAATCTGTGTCTATCATTTCTCTATTGTCAGAGTATCTATTCACACTAAGAAAAATGTCTTCCTTTCTGATTGAAAGCATGATGAAGGGTTGAATAAAAATCTGCAGGCTGTTTGATAGCAGAGAACTACACGCTGAGAGGAAGCATTCTCTCAGATAATAAAAGTATTCCGTTTGATTTACAACTTTCTCTGCAACTAAAGACTCAATAAACTAGAGAATGAAACACTGATTGAGAAAGAAAACTAACTTTCCTGACAGGAGGAAGTCAAAACTCTTCATGATTGTTCTCAACTTTAAAATATGTCTCTCTCGAGTTTTGAAATTCCACCCAAATTTCTTTGCAAACCACCATCATGGAAGAGACTCCAGAGAGAGGTCCATTAAATAGATGCAGGATTAAAGTCAACAGCTAAAGATTATGTGAGCCTGTAATGGTGTTTTAAGCTAACATCATGCTAACATGCTCACAATGACAATGCCACCATGCTGACATTTAGCAGGTAATGTTAGCTACGTTCACCATCTTAGCATAACACAAAGTACAGACAGAGACACTGGTCTTCCAGTTAGATTTGAAAATAACACAATGCTCCATCACTTCATTCTGTAGGGAATTTCTTTGTGGTAGTAGAATTTTTTTTTATATTATTAAAGCCAGGGATTTACCAAAATCATTCAATCCATCCATCTAATAGTTGTTGAGATATTTCAATCTAGACAGCTACATGTAGCAAAAGCCTAATTGTCTCTCTTTTCTCTAAATGGAATCTTTTCTCTCCATGAAATGGAAAGACCTAGTGCTATTTGCTTCTGCATTGTGCTTAACTTGAATAATTGCATTAAAAAACTGAATTTGAATCACATAATTTGAAAATCAGTTTATTAGTTTGGAACTGAACATTCAGTTCTCACAATTCAATTTCAATTTTTCGTGACATACATCCAGAGATATTCACAGATATGTAAAACTTACCGCCCAATCTGTCCCCAGACGGTTGAATAGCTACAGAAGCATGGGAACCTCTCTGGACTACAGAACAAAGGAAACCAAATAAAGTTTTTACATTTCCCCCCAAAAAACAGGACAAATTGTGTCCTGGGAGAATTTTTTTTCCACGGGACAGATGATGACAAAAGAGATCAATTCTGGGAAAATTGGCGCATGGAAACAAATGACCACTATGTTACGTGCTCAGAAACATAGGTGCTGATTGGCTGAAGAGGCAATTTCAAATTACAATTCAGATTCAGTTTTTCAATGCAATGATTCAGATTAAACAATACAAATTCAAATTACATGATTTAAATTCAGTTTTTTTTGCTATTGTTCAAGTTAAGCAATTCAAATTCAAATATTAATGATTCAAATTCAGTTTCTGGTGGCACATATTTCAGCCCATAGGCTTGCTGCTTGGCAGTCTGTCCATCAGAAAAGTCTGTCAGTCACCTCAGCAGTGTAATGTTATTCCTTGTTTGTCTCGGAGGCTTTGCTCAAACCCAGTACAGTAATCAGTGAGTGATATTCTCCTTCCTTTTTTCTTAAAAACTCATGTTCATCTCTTCTTCATCATCAGTCTGAATGATGTCCTCATCTCACCCTACATCTTCTCCCTTCTCATGGTTTAACCTCCCATTTTGTCCATTCTCCTGATGAGCCCCTGTCCCCCTCTCCTGTGTTCTCACTCTTTCAGCCCACAGTTTTTATAGTGTTAATCACAGCATCTCCATCTCACCACGGGGGAAATCTCCATTGCTACTCCTCACTTCATCTGGAATTAATGCAGGATGTCAGTGAAGGATGGGAGTTTCTGAACTGCCAAGAATGCATAGTCAGGTGACTTGGAGAGGATACAGAGACAAAGAAGTAAATAATGATAATTTACAGTAAATCTATGTTATAGTGCTCAGTAAAAAAGTACCTGTTCAGGATTCAACATGAAAAAAGTATTGTACTATCTGATTACATGTGTATTTCTTGTGTGTCAACTGTAGGTAATGTCCGTAAATGGGGAAAATTAATGTCTTTGAATCTGTTAACTGTCCATGCCCAACACCAGTATATTTCATATGAGATAAAAATGGTAAATGGACCACTGATGGCAGCCAAGCAGTGCCGACCTGCCCATTGAACTTCAGTGAAGGACAGTTTGTGTGTGAACAGGAGAAACCAGGAAGTGCCAACCTTGCAAGCAATGGACTACCCGCTCGCAAAAACTCACAAAAACTCTAGCTAGCGTCTTGTTTTTCCGAGCCTGTGGTAGCATAGCTGTGGTGGTGTCTCACTGAAAAGTACATTTGTCTTACCTTGGCAAAGATTACAAGGTTCTCTTCAGAGGAGCCCCATTTGGCTCTGGCGTAGTCTCTGTTGTTAGTTGCATACATTTCTGTTTCTGGCTGGCAGGTACAGCATCGTTACACCCTAAAATTGACTGAAAGAGGATGCAGACAAACACAGCGTTCATTCACAAAGTTATTAATTTTCATTACTTTATCGAACTGTGTCCATTAGCGATGATGTCATCCAAATCCACATTTATGCATAACCAACCACCTAAATTAGTTATTTTCTCTGATTTAGATTGGAGATCTGCACACATGTCATTTCACTTCACCTCAACCAGTCCCTCATTGTTTAGAGCAGCATGAGCTTTCCAGATGATTTCTTCATTGTCTTGTACTGATTTAATGACAATGTCTGCTATGAATCAAAATGTTATCCCAGAAGACCTGGTGCACCTGATCTGAGGATTGTTCGCTTTGCCTGTGGATATTATTGTAATCACAAAACAGCAACTCCATGAAATAACGCTACAAAATTTACACAAAAACTTGACAATTGAACTGAACCAGTTCTTAAATATGAGGCAGAGGAGTGTGTAAAAAAAAGTAAATAAATAATAAAATCATCATTAATTATTATTTATTATCTTTAACCATCTTTTCATATCTGTGTACAGCAGACTTAGCAGGCCACATTACAAAGAGCTGGTTGAATACACAAGGGAATGTGGTTGAAAATAGGTTTTCAACTCCGTAATGGAGCTTGAACCCAGGCATGGTGTATGTATATCCCAATATTCTCAGCTGCGCTTGCAAAAGTGGCCCGCACACTGAGTCGATGCTGTTCTGACGTCTTTATTTAGCACAGCTATGATGTTTCAAATTCTGATCCCAAAAAAGAAAGAGAGACCAAGAGACAAACAGGAAAAAAAAAGGAGTCGAAAAGGAGACAAGGGCAGTCTACTTCCTTGGGTCAGCACTGTTGTATAACGATGATGTAAGTCCTCAAAGTTCATTTGAACAGACAAGTCTCAATCAAAGTTGTTAACTGCTCAAGGAGTTTTAGAATTTTGCTTTGGATTATCCTTCAGAAACTATATCAATGTACTCGTGCAATCTAGCCCATATACTGAACTGTCTGACTGACTGTAATGTAAGACGTTTATTTTTACACAGGCGTTTGCTTGGTAACATTTTATGTGCTTTGCTTTCTATTATGTTATGTATTTTCTGAAGTTATGTAGTTTATAGAGACATGGCCTGCAACGTACTACCCTTCTTTGACATTTTGACAAATGTACGTGTTTGGTCTCTTACCTATAAAAAGTTAAGAAGATAGAATCAGTTCTACTCTCATGTCTATATGGTGAATATGAAGCTACTGTGAGCAGCCTGTTAGTTTATCTTTTCAAGTTCAAGTTTCAGGTTTATTTGTCATATGCAGGTTAACACATGGACAGTAATACAATGAAATGTGTTGGAGAAGAGGAATCGGTCAGCTCAGCATTAAGAGTGATAAGATACACTTAAAGGTATCTAAAGGTACCTAACTTAACCTAAAGGTCCAGTATGTCAAATTTAGTGTGCTCTATGTATAGAATATGGCAGGAATGGAATATATTGTACATAACTATGTCTTCATCAGTGTATAATCACCTGAAAATAAGAATTGTTTTGTGGCTACTGCAGTTTCAACTAGAAAGTTGCAACTAGATGCCACTTAATCCAGCACAATGTTTTTTAAAGACTGAAATCAGTGGGAAACAGCGAGCTTGTCTCTCTCCAAAGGTGACAAAAACCTCCACCTAGCACCTCCAAAGCTTGCTAATTAACATGTTTAATCTTCTTTGTTTAGTCTGCACAGTGTGTAAAATGACAGTTTGCCATTTTATGAGGGGGTCATGTGTTTCTATGTTGGAACGAGTTGCCAGGTAACCGGCAGAGACTCCAGAAAGTTGCTGGTCCCAGCACATAGTCCAGCTTGTTTTTGTATGGACTGAATAAATGACAGCACATAACTTGGTAAGTGAGCGTTTAGAGGTGTTGGTACAGTAGCTGGATTTTTTTATATTTTCTTTGACTTTTAGACAGGATCAGGAAAGTTGTTTCCCCTTCTTTACAGACTGTATGCCAAGTTAATTTAACCAGCTGCTGGCAGTGGCTTCATATTTATTGACATTTCAGCTGCGAGAATGTGAACAGAGATTGATAGATGTCAATCTTGTCATCTAACTCTCTGCAAGTCAGCGAATTGGGGGTTGAAACGACTGTCCGGTCTGGCAGAATGCATGTATCTTCCACGTCACGGAATTCAAACAAACAAAGAGTAGAACGCAGTAAGCTACAGTATATTAAGATTCTGCTGATGCTACAGCCTGTGCTGTATTGCTGCAGGCTGTAGCTTAAGGGCCTTGCTCACTGCAGTGCCTGTCTGCCTGTCTGCAGCCTCAGCTGGCTAGAACTGAGCTTGACCCACATCATCAAATACATGGGATGAATAATGAATGCATAGCCAGCCAACTAGCCATCCACAGAGACAGCCAGCCAACCTTTACACCCGTCAGCTAGTCAGCTCTCCACACAGCTGGCCACTAAATCAACAAGCAAGCCCGTTGGTCAGAAACCCAGTCAGTCAGCCATGCATCCTGTAAGCCTTGAATTCAGCCAGCCAGTGACACAGCCTCCCACCAAATAAGCCAGCCACGCGACCACCCTCACAGTCATGCCCCCACTTGTTTTCCTGAGTCCCACCATGACCCCCATCGTTGTCTCTTCACTTTATCTCCTCCCTGTCCTCCCTCACTTGTTTGCATTGGTCCCTGATGACCCCCTCCTCCACCAAGCAACTCAGAGCTCCATTCTCCCTTCCCTTCTTCGTCTTCCTCATGTGTAAAAAGGGCAGGCCTGTCAGAATAGTTTAGCTACAATGCGTAGTTTTCTCTGAGGCATAGACAGGGTCAACTGACCCCAACTGTGTATTTACTGTTGGGAAGGAGAGGGTGAGATTTATTGCAGAAATATCTAACAGTGGCTGAGTGTTTGACAATTCTGATTTCTTTTTGTAATTTCAGGCCTCGAAACAATCATTTACCTTTTACTGCAGGAATGAAAGTACAGACTAAAACAAAGGGGAACATCTGTTAACTGAAAATAATACAGCTGACTGAACTGATAAAGTATGAACTGAATTTGAGTGGAAACACTACATGCTAGAGATTATCAGTGCATATCGTCAGGTGTGTTGTCTCATTATTGAGTCAGTGCTTTAGTGTTCTAATACATTTCTTCAATGCATTTCATGTGTTTTTATTCATTTTGAGGTTTACAGGTTTAGTCTTAACTTTACAAAAGTGCATTGAATCTTGCAACCTGAAAAATCCTCAGTTTTGCACAGTCAATCCCTTTTTTGCACAACTTGTAGCCTCAGTTTTGCACAGTCAATCCCTTTTTTGCACAACTTGTAGACAAATAGATGGTCACTGCATCACTTACATTAAAAACAAACAAACTGTGCAGTGGTGTGGGTGGTGGATGTGTTAAACGGTGATAAATGCAACCACTAAGTAACAATAAAAAAACATCAGCGCTCTCTCTCTCATACACACAAAACAAGCACAAAGCAAAGGAAACTTCTTGATGTCACTATTTTGCAAAGACTGTGATTCAGACACAGAGGAAAAAACTGGGTACATGAAATAAACCAACTGGAAGAGAATCATAGTTTAATCTAAGAACTCCACCTGGATAGCGCACCAAAATGGCTCAACCTTTCCATGGCAGGCCACCACAGATATTGGGTTTACCAATATCCCAATTTCACTATAATTACTTATTTCACTATACTATAATTTTCACTATAAATATATCAATTTCACTACAGGTATTGTTTTTTTTGTTTTTGTTTTTTTAAGATTTTTTTTTTGGCCTTTTATTTCAAGCTTTTTTTTTTTTTTTGATAGAGACAGCTGAAGAGTGACAGGAATGTGGGAATGACATGCGGGAAAGAGCCACAGGTCGGGCTCCGCCCCACAGGTATTGGGTTTACCAAAACCCTGTTCAAATGAATGAGGAAAGAGCAGTTCTTTTAAATGAATGCTAATGAACACATGGAGCGTTCTGGGTCAATAGAAAGTCCAACACAGGGGCGGTCCGTAGCGCAGTGGGTTAAGCGGCCGCCCCGTGTGTGGAGGCTGTAGTCCTCGCTGCAGCTGGCCCCAGTTCGAACCCCGCATCAGACGGCCATTTACTGCGTGTCACTCCCCCTCTCTCTGCCCCCTGCTTCCTGTCTATCTTCAGCTGTCCTATCATTAAAGGCATAAAAAGCCCCAAAAAATAATCTTAAAAAAAAAGAAAGAAAGTCCAACACATTTGAATGAATCAACTTTCTTAAGGATTGACCCATCACCAAAATAAATATGCAAATCAAAAGGATATGACACAGGGATATGACCTTGCTGCAGGATTCACAACTGCAGTTGGCTGATGGGAAGGTATCTGGTCATAAACCAAACTATTGGACAAATCAAACACTTCACGTGATGATGGTGCCAGTAAAAAGAACAACACAATTTATCTTGTGGGGAACATGAGTGTCTGTTCAGAATTTGATGGCAATCCATTTAATAGATGTCTAGATATTTTTATTGTGGATTAAAGCGGTGGACCGAACGTGTGACTGATCAGCCGACCGGAATAAACTGCCATCCCTCGAGCTCTGCTCCTCTGTGACTAAAAATAGGGTAAATCACGATAATTAAGCTAGGGTAGTTCAGTCATTTAAACTGCTGCTATGAAGCATTTGACACATTCAGAAATGGGTTCACATCACAACATAAAAGTTACTGTAGACGTCTGAAAGGGCATTCTGTAAGATTGAGAATTATAGTTCAAATGAATTAACATATGAGCAGAATGTGAAGCTGTAATGGTTTTGACGTCACGTGTATATCTACTAAATTTGGATGCTAAATTATTAGCTTTGGCTCTTGTAATGCAAGTCGTGCCTCGAGAAGTGATAGTGAGCCACTGTATATTCCAACATGAGGATGAAAACGTAGAATGGAGGGACAGAGGTGCTGCTGGCCGACAGACAGTTGCTGAGGCTAGGGAGCTTCTGCAGGAATAAACATTCACGTCACATTCTGCTCAGATCTGGTTCTGTTTATCGGTGGGTGGAAGGACAGATCAGAGTTTGTTTTTGATTGGGATTAAAAAATAGATTTATCTCCACTCTCTGTGCAGACATCCATTGTCACTGTAGTTATCTGATGATACTAAATCATACTTCTTCATATTTATACAGAGACTGAACAAAAAAGAGACTGGGCGAAAAGTTAGAAAGTAGGATTACCTGGTATGCGCACAAAACCTGTGTCTGTTACTTCATTCCACCTTTACTTGGCTGTGAACTAAGTTAGCATAGCCCAGACTGATGTAGTTATTTCAGTATCCACAGAAAAACAAGTTTATTTCGGGTTCATCCCGCTGGAACATTAGTAAGTGGGTTCAAAGCATTTCATAGTTGTGCAACAAATGCAAATGGTTCTGTGGTCGTAGTGTAACAGATTACTGATGAGAGTTTGGACATTTCAAAAGTTTTTATGATGCTACATGTAAACTATCTTGAAGGGTGTCAAGGTGGGAGAAGAAAGACAGCCAGGAAAAAACATTGCTCCTTTTAAGAAAGCTTTTTTTGCCGTAAAAGAGCTCATTTATGCACATTAAGATGTGTCACATGAAGGAAGAACAATGGTCAAATCACTCCAAGTCAGAAAACTCGTACACTAATGATGGCTTTACAGCTGTTATGTCACAATTGAGGTCAATGCTATAACAGTAATGAAAAACAATATACACAGTGCAAACAAGACTGCAGCATAATTCTCGGCATGTCCAATGTGCAATTGATTCTGTGCACCGTGCCGTGCCGGGGTGCTAACCCAAGCTCAAGTCAAGCACATCCTGGTTAAATTGCATAAGAGGCTGAGCTGCCTTTTGGGCAAATTAAGCCCCTCTGTCGCCCTGCTGCTGACTGCCCCAATCCGTCGCTGCCTTATTCACACTGTGTCCTCCCTCTCTCTCTTCCTCACAATCACTCTCTGTGTCTCTCACCCTCCTTTCTGCACTCTCTTTCCCTCTCTGTCCCCTCCTTCCTTGTACAGTATGTACCCACACAGCTGAGTCGAGCCAAGCTGAGCTGGCCCGGCCCGCCTGCTTGCCGTGATAGTAACGGCTTTAATAAAAACACCGTTTGGGGGATGAGAATTGAATTTCATACTTGGACGCCCCGACACTACATGTGTTTCTTTTTAATAAAGAAAGGAGAGCGAGCAGAGTGAGTGAGAGAGAGAGCAGAGCGGTGCAGAGCCACTCAGCCAAAAGAAGATAGGCTGAGGCTTTTCTCATTTCTCGTCACATTCTTGCTTCTTTAAGCTCAGCTGTGCGCTTAGTGTTCCATGGGGGAGCTGGAGGGCACATCTGGCTTGTCAATCAGAGCATTTCCACACCTTTTCCAGATAAGGCTGAGTGTTCAGCCATTTCAAAAAACTGGCTCTCAGGTGTGTTTCCACTCTGCCTGCCTCTTATTCCGAGAGAAAATGAGTCACATTGATCTTTTAAATCAGTAAATGCCTTTTTTGCTATTCTCCATCACCGACTGTAACTGATATTACGCATTATTCAGTCAACCAACAGTATATCCAAATGCATTTTAGTTGCACAGTCACTCACAGTACAGAAGAAGGAAATTATGAATCACTTCGGTCATTCCAATAGTTTTGTTCAGTTCAGTTTAAAGGCTCGTAGTCACGGATGTAGTTAAATTCAAGTATCATGTTCTAACGCACAAAGGTACCCAGATCAGCGGTGATTGAGTTACTCTACAGAACACCATGTCAGGACAGGATTGTAACTGTTTGTAGGTCAATAGTTCAGCAACCGCCTACCTACAACACATCACATCATGTTTTATTTCTGTAGCTTTGGCAGTCCTGTGAGTGCTGTTAGCTCCGATACAGAAAGCTTTGGTCAGTAATATGAGGTGATTCAGTGTAGTTGTACAGCTTGATGATTCAGTGTTAAGGTTTTTAGTTGTTCATGTACTGAACACCTTGTGCAGCAGGCCTGAGATCTCTGTGAGATTTAGTGAATGCAGAAACTTGACAGAAAGCATTGCTTAGGAACAAAGATGCAGAAAACTTAAAAAAAAAATTAAGATGTTGCAGATTACCACTTCAAACTATTCATTATCAAATGCTTGTTTGGGTGCACATAAGAGACATTACTTTAAAAACTTCAATGCAACTACTGTCAAGCTATCAAGTGTTGCTTTGTCTTTCTTCTTTGACTTTTTTTTTTTTTAAACATAATTTTCCTTTGAGACTAGTTTGTGTTTTCCGGCATGGTAGTAAATTTATAAAGACAAGAGTTTTGTGAATAGAGTCTTATGACAGATGCTGTACACCTTCTTTGTAGCTGCAGATAGTCACAACTGAAAAATGACACAATTGTTCCAATAAACCAAAACAAAAAATTGATTTGTCTCCTTGTCATTTCCTTTCTGAGATCTGTGAAAAATCAATTTCCCAACCGTGTCTGGTGGGATAACTACATGTCAGAAATGTTCACGGGCTCCGGATGCTGCTGCTGAGTGTGGTTGTAGTATTACACGAGAAAAGCTGAGTGCAGCAGGCTCGTATTTGTGCAGACGCAATTTCAGCGACACAGCAAACCTCCGAGGCACACCAAAGTACTGATTGTTTGGAAAAAATCATATGAAACCTTTCTCAGACATTAGAGAAGATGACAGTAGTACAAGGAGCTCAGAGAGCTCAGTTTGCATTCATTCTGATAGAAGATGATAAATCACAGTTAGAACTGAGAAACCCTTTGCCCTCTCTAAGCTCTGAGGGATGTGCTTCTCCATTAGAGCTGGAAACCAGTACAAAATTGTAGCTGAAATGGGAGTCTAAATGACCAGAGAACTGACCTTATAGCCCCTTGTAACTGACCTGGTGTTGATTTCCTTAACATATCTGACCTGAGCTCACTGCACTGTAGTGCTGAATGGCCTCTGACATGTCGGTCAAGAAGTGCAAGCTTAGTCTGCAGTTATTCCTGCAGGGGTTGCCCTTGAACATCAAATGAGCCACAAACAAAACAAAGTACCACTAGAGAAGATATAGTATTTAATAAAATGCTCTGGAGGCTTTTCCAACCATCTGTGGAGACTCTATAACATGTAGCGCAATTTCAAATATTGACAGAGAAATAATTTACCTTTTGTCAAATGAACATGCTTACGTACACACACACGCACACACCAAGAATGATTGCTGAAAGCTCTTTTAGAGATTGCGTCCAGTCACTCTGCATTATGCATCATAGATGGAGGAGCAGGGGGATTACTCCCTTTGAGATCAAGCATACTTTGTAGGAAGAAAGAGAATAAATCAACGCAGAGAAAAACAATGAGAGAATGGACAAAGACGAGCACAATCTTCCTGTGAAGGCATTTGTCAGCACTACCTGTCTACTTCAAGTGTTGATTTCCATTTTATGCTTCTTTATTGTGCCAAATCATGTTGAACGGTTATGATCGAGCTTGTAGCCAGGTTGTGAGCAGTATCGGGCAGTAGTGCATCATTTAGCAACATGTTACAGACACAGGATTACGTTTTTCAGTGATGAGTAGTGTGTGGGATTATGTTCACTGTATCATATAGGAAGTATGATGGAAAACTACTAGTGTTGCCTTTGTGTGTTCAGTAAAAAGACTTGGCTGGGAGATGTTAGCTTGGTGCTGGGGATGTTTTTAGGTGTAGCCTGTCTCAGGAATCTGTACTTCAACATTTTTATTTTTTATTTTTTATGTGTGTTAGGAGGACTTGGTATGAATTCCATTCATTATGTATTAGTTCAGTGGACAGACCGGTCCAGGAGGTGTTTGCTTGGCACAGAGGCCCAAGGTGAAGTGGGGTAACAGCTTGATTACACCGGGCACAGCTGGGACATGTTCCGGCTGCGATGCGGTTGTTCTAGACGATGCTTGTGAATCCACCAGAAGCACTGCAACTGTTTGAGAAGCAGCTCGTCACTCTGCTCCACAGAGAATATGCTGAGCTGCATTCTCCATGAATACAAGGCACATCTAAATAGGTTAAATTCTGGACCTGTTTACATTTTTTTTCTACACTGTGTACCCAAACACTAGGCTAAAAAAAGACAGTACAGACCTACACATGTATGCTACTATTTAGTTCAATTTTAATGTAAAGATGTGAATGATGCATCATTTATGTGCGTTTGTGTGTGTTTGAGAGAGAGATAGAGTTTGTGTCTTTTCTACACCTTTTGGAACAACATTTGTTTGATTTGCAGACATCTTCTCGATGTGTGTGCAGGAGATAAATTCCTAGCTGCTGTGGCACTCAGTTCTGGCAAATGTGCTACTATAATGCATAAATGTTGGCATGTTTTTGCAGGTTGGACAGTGTGGATTGGCTCTCATAGCAGGTTGGTTGTGTGTGAGTATTATAAAATGTGTGCATTACTATTAGCTGGCTCCTCCAAACAAGGATGAACACTCCAATATTATCCATGTTTTGTATATTGTGCCCTCTGAGCTGCTAGCTAGCCATTGGTTAGACTACGTTCAGGAACTTCTGATGGTAAGTAATTCACTTTTTTGTCTTCTTGGCAGTGGAAGTGATGCATTTGTTTGTTTTTGATAGTTGACAATATATAATTAGTGGAGAAATTCTGGGTAACTGTCTTAAATTTGCATTCTTTCTAATGGCCAGCAGCTCCATTGGCTGTAAAATAATTGTATTGTATTTAATTCTCTCTTTCTTTACTTCCTCATTACCTCAGTAAACAGTTTTCTAGTCTCAGTCACTAGTTTCAAGTCTTCCTCCAGACCTCATGATGTTTATTTTGTAAATGTTGATCCTATCCCAAGTAAAATAGATGATAAAGCAGGGTATGCTTAAAGTCATTCTCAGTAAGCCGTCCAACACACTTGGCCCATGAAACTCAGATCAAACCATCAAACTAGGCAGTGCTGATCAAATATAAATAATGATGATTCTGTTACTGCATTGCCTTTTTCTCGCTTCAAATATGTTCACAGATTTCCTGTTTCACAGCCCATCTCCATGCTCTCATTCAACTATGGTTATTTCTGGTTTGAAAAAAAAAAACAAGGTGGCAATGTGCATAATGTCAAACTTGAGGTAGCTGTCCACAAACCAATGCATGTGCCTACAAAGTAGTGTCTGGCTTTGCACTCACGTACTTGAACGCCCTTATACAAGCATATGTTACCTCCCAACCACTCCAATGGCTCTGCCACCCATACACTCAGGGCAATCCAAAGATATGTTGTTCTCCATTGCAGGAACATGCTACCAGTTCCTACCAGACCATTGGTGTCCCTCTCTACCTTCAAAAACCTCCTAAAGAACCAGCTCTTCAGAGAGTACCTCCTCTGCTAGCACTGCCAACAACTGGACATGATAAATCTATCCCCTTCTACGGCTGTCACTTGATTTTATGTGAATAGCATTGCTGCACTAACATGTCCTGGTCACACTATACCTTGATTGTTTCTCTTTTTTGTAGCATCGGCTAAATGACTAACTGTAAATGCAAATGTAAGCCATGGATGACATCACAGTTGGTTTACACCTGTTTTGGATACAGAATTAAAATTGGCAAGAGAAAGATCCTAATCATTTCTTCACATTCTTTCCAGACTGGTAAAACCTTATTCTATTTCTCTAGTCTTTTACCAATACAGCATATTACTTCATACTTTAAATATAGTGGTCTGCACATATTAACTAGAAACATAAGGGAAACAGAGAAGACAAAAACAAAGAACAGTCAGTCAATTCTCAGGTCCTAAGCCTAGGTCTCACATACAGGGGCAGATGACAAAATAAGAGGAGGGGATGTAAAAGAGAAATGACTTTAGTATGTGAGTGTACTTAAGTCCAAGATAGTCCTGGGTAGCAGCCTATCATGACAGCATGCAGGCCTTAATAGAAAATGGCTGTGTTGTCTCCAATCTCATTTGAAATGTGGCGACAGTTTTTAAAGTTGCATGCGATCTCGGGCAGAGGAAAAAACCTCTTAGCAGATCCATGCGCGCACGCACAAACACACATACGCCAATATCTAGACAGTCCTTTTCAACGCTGACCAAGCTATCATGGGAAAAATGAATAAATGGATGAAATGTGGCATGATTTTGAGGAGTGGGAAGAGGCAGACGAGAGGAGCAGGAGAGAGAGACAGAGAGACGGAGAGAGCGAGAGAGAGAGAGAAAACATGATCAGATAGAAACAAGAGTGAGCGATTGTGAAAAGAGAGGAAGAAAGAAAGAGGAAACTGGTGACAAATTGCAAATGCTTCGTAGCAGCTCTGACTGACAGGCCAATCATCTTGCTAGCATATCTTGAGGCGAAGCCTGGCTGACTGTTATTAATTGAAATGTGATTGGAGGATAGGGGGGGGTGGAGGGGTGGCCATGATGCTCACATCTAATCGACATCAGAGCAATTAATAACACATTCACTCCTCTCCTCTCCACTCTCATCACCATTGATATTTCCAGTGGTGACTAGAAATTAGAAAAGGAGGGAGAAATAATTGAAAAGGGATAATTCCGAAAGGGGAGCTGGGGGCGAATGATGGAATTGGGAAAAGGGATTAATTTGTGCAACAATTCAGGAGGCTGCCCAGAAGGGGATTTCTGTTTTTTCTTTTAAATTCCCAGGGAGATTTTGTAATGGCCAAAATATCTACATGACTCACTTTCATTCATTGCATGTCCAGACAACACGATACGAGAATGGCAATGCGAGAGAGACTTAACAGGTTCATTAACTTTCTTCATTCATCAACCTTTAAAAAGGCAGGCACAGCTGGCAGAAGTAGTTATCTAGCTAAACTCAGCTCGAGGCCACAAAGTGAAGTTAAAGTTATATTCCTCAGATTTCTCAATATTTCTATTCGTACTTCATTTAACTTTATGTTTCGTCAGTTTGAATCTGTCTTCGACAAAATATTTCGAGTATATATGCTACTAATGTGATTGCTGCAGCAGACGGTTTGTTACACAAAACCATCTGGGAAGTTGTCGCTCTAAACTCTTAGGGAGAAGGGCAGGCACTTTGAAAAAATACAGAGCACATAACATAATCAAACTCTTACTAAAGCAAGTCAGTTGATGTGCGAAAACATATTTTCCATGGACAAAAGCCTTCAGTGCTGATCTTTGCTCTTCTTTGAATGAAGAAACACTTTCCAGTTCTGATAGAACTGATGCAAAATCTATTTTATTTGACCTGGAAGTCAAGTGTCATCCTGTTGACTCCATTTTCTATGTAAGGTCAGGTTACGTTTGTCGTCAATTGGCTTTTTTTGCTTTGTCAAAGACAACCTTATTAGCCATAAATGAATATGTCCTGTCAGTCACACATTTTCTGGCATGTGCCCTCATCTTCTTCTGACACGACAACCACAAAGAGAAGCAAGACTCAATTTTAGGCTGAAAATGAATCAAACTTTCACATCAAACTCTTGTTTTCTCGATTTACAGATTGATTTTGTGTTGTGCTTGTCTTTGCTGTTAATAGCCTTCATGTAACACTTCACTTTGATAGACCACCTACAGATAGTCTATAGATACAGATAGAACATTGGTAACATTTCACCAGCTTATTATTCAAGATTCAACAATTCAGCTGTAAATAAAATAACACCATTTGATATTACACTACTGCAGGTGGATTGTTGGTGGTAAGGTTTGGGCACAAAAATCATCTTGGATTTGTAAAACATCCATAGACGAAGCAAAGCTGTTGAAATGTTACAAATACTCAATAAACTGTATGCGGACTATCCAAATAAAGTCTTTCCCTCTCCAAACAGAGGAGTCCTGTGCTTCATCGTGTGAACCAATCCATGTTTCCTTGAGTGTTACTTCACTTGTCAGAAGAGGTCATCCCTTGGAATTTCTGTCCATATTTAATGAATTCACACCTCGAAAATTACGTCCGTTCAGTGCCAGTGCAGCATGTAATGTCCCCTCTAGCGAGGAAGAAAGTAAACGTGTAGAGGTGAGGATGGTGGATAGGTGTGCGCATCTCATCTCTTCAAGTAGAAGCCTGTAGTTTTTCCCTTATTTCCCCTATATATACAGCATTAACTGTAACCGTGATTATTTCTTAACCTAAATAAAGCATTTTAGTTGCTAACCAGACTGTTCTAATGCAGATACAGTATATGTAGTATATGAGTCCAGAATCCTCAAATATGGACCTTTTTGTCTTAGGTTGATCAACAGTCATCTTGACAGTCTCATCCTTAGTTATGTTCTGCATGATGTGCAAGTTCTCACAGAGATGACAAAAGGGCACAGTTGGAGTAGTGTTGACAGTGCAGTATCTCACATCCTCTCAGACTACATTCAGCTGCTATAAATAGGTCTGTTGACTGCAAATCATACATGCTCAGTGAATTTGTAACCTTAAAGAACAGCATAAAGAAATAACGCATGTTGGATTCTGTCTCTCACCTTAACTTTCCATCTCCACCTCTTTACACCACACCCTCTCTCAACACAATGTATAGTTAGAGGTACATGTGGGCATGATTCTCACGTAAGTTTTTTTTCTTACATATCTCAGATTGCATATGACATATGTATGCTTTTTGTAGGCTGTATAACCATCTGGCCCCAGGTGTCTGGAATGTTACATAGTATAAAATGCACAGATACACGCACAAATACACAGTGTCTGAAGAATGTTGGAGGGGCGTTGTAGTCAAGACCACCTCAACTGAGACCAAGTCGTGACCAAGACCAGGGTGTATTGAGACTGTGACAAGTCTAACACTTTTTTGTGACCAATTCAAGATCAGGACCAGTGCAGTGCAAGTTGCTATAAATCAGTGTGCACTGCATGCCAAACCATTGGCACTCCTCAAGTTTATCTGAAAGCTCCACAAAAAACAATTCCACCATTAAATTAATAAAAACACCCACAGAGAACTCATGATTCCTCTTCATTCACATCTTTTATTGCCATGTGTGTTTAAGTGCACCATGAGAAATGACAACAAAATTTAACTTAGAAACTACAATTTATCACCACATGCCCATACCCCTCAATCTATGAAAAGCTGCATCCCTTATTATCATGGAGCTTAGGTGGCAAATACCTGGCAAGCAATTGAAACTAGCACCCCGAAACACACAGTATACATAGGTAGCTAATAGTATAGCTACCACCTGCTCTTTGGGTGAGGGGTGAAGAGGTTTATAAGAAGGTTTGGTACATAGACAGATTGCTGACATACACTGTAAGCTACAATGCACTTTAGTTATATGTGGCTTTGGTCTTTACTGGTCAAAGGATGCCACTGATTTTGGACGAGACCTTCAAAAAGTGGTCCTGAGGCCAGACCGGCCCAAGACTACAACACAACCCTGAACAAAACCAGGAGTGAAACCACACTGCAAACTCAGCAAGTCTGTTGTCTGTGTTTGAGTCTATGGAAGTGCTATGTTGAAATATTGGTCATCTACAGTAATAATACAGCTGAAAAAAACCCTGATAAATCTTAAAATGACATTTTTGTCATGGACAGAACCAAACTGTTCTTCAAGCAGCATCAGCCATGGTCGTCACCATTTTGAATAATTTTCAGGTTTTAAATTTTTTAACAAAAGTTTTTGAAACACATTTTACAGATTTATGTTTATTGGGTTAAACTATTTCAACTGTCCTTTTTGACAATAAACTCTCCCCATCGGTTTTTCTTTCTGTTTTACAGTATACAGTAGAGTTGTGTAATTTTCTTTATGAGTCTTTTACATTTATATTTCCCAAACTCATTTATGTTTTAGGGCTGAAGGGCTCAATGTAAGCTGAAGAAGCCAGGTGAGAAGGTGAACAACCTTGGTCTGGTCTTGGTCTTGGAGTGGCAGCTTTTAAAGCACAGTCATTTATTAGTGGGAATTTTTCTTTCTCTCTTAGAAAACAAATCTTTTTGTCAATTTTACCCTGACATTCACTTTTTTGCTAAGAGCAGTTGTTTCGTGCAGAGATTACGAATGCCATCTCAATCAAATGACTCCTCAGTTGTGTAAGAACGGCTAATATAAGTGAAGCCACATCATTGTGAACATAGTAGTTCTTGAAAGGGCTCTGAAAGCAGTACACCAGACCACAGAAAAACTTTACAAACTTAAGGTCTTAGCTCTGTCTGTGCAACCTTGGTCCTTTTCATATTCAGAAAAAGTCCTGTTCTGAGACCTTGGTGTATGAATATCATCTGAAAATGTTATGAAAAAGGTAGGAGGGAATAAATAAAAGAATGTAATATGTGGTGTAGCTAGGCACAGCGACTTTAATAACCAACTTAACTTAAGTTAACAGGTTTAAATAAAAACTTTATACTAACTGGAAAGTAAAGACAAGAACATTACAAAATAGCCTTTTGGCAGTTATGATAAATAATTATTATTAGCCATGGCAACTTTTTAGATTTCACTTGAACATGTTTATGGTAATCCTGCAGTTTCAAGTTGGTCCAGGATTCAGCATGTAGGAAATATGCTGCTGCATGGCTGTAAAATTGTCACTATCCCTTATGAGTGGTCAATTGCATTGGTCTGAAGCTGACGCCACGTCTCTGTCACGTTTCGGCTGTTCTCCACGCAATTATCGCAAGCGTTTCAGAAGTGGAGCGTTTTCCCCACCAGACTTTGTGCTTGCTCAGATTTGGTCATTTTTTTCTCTATTTATGTGCTTCTAAATATGCCACGTACTTAAATACGACCACACCACAGGGTGTTTTATTTTGAAAAGCGACTGGATTCTCTGTGGTGTTTTGTGTCTGGGGCTTGTATTCTCAGCGGAAACCCACTTCTGAGATTCTTCTGAAACGAACCACGGCGATTAGCTCCAGCAGCCGTGGTGCACACAGAATGCATCGCATCCGTGCCTGGTGGAATTTAGGGGTGAGGGTCTGTAAAATACAAATCACTGTATAAGATGGAGAAAGTAGTGTGTGCAAAATACGTGTTTGGAGTCCTTTATGATTGACACGTTTCATGTCACATGATGACGGACTGTTTCAAAAATGTGACACCTACTCTGACAAAATGAGCATGGGAATATGAGGCAAGTTTCTTCTGCTACTGAGATTTCAGTGGGCACAATCACATTTACACTCAACAAAACGATAAACACAGCACTTTTGTTTTTGCTCCCATTTTTCATGAGCTGAAGTGAAAAGATCTAAGATATCCTTTATGGACACAAAAGATTTATTTCTTTAAAATTTTGTTCCCAAATATGTTAAAATCTGTGTTAGTTAGCACTTCTCCTTTGCCAAGATAATCCATCCATCTGACAGGTGTAGCATATCAAGATGCTGATTAAACAGCATGATTATTGCACAGATGTGCTGTAATAAAAGGACACTGTAAAATGTGCTGTTTTATTTTGAGACAATAGAAGACATAAAAAAGACCATGACCATAGAAAAAGTGTCAGATCCTTTACTTCAGCTCATGAAAAATGGGACCAAAAACAAAAGTGTTGCGTTCATATTTTTGTATGTAAATCCACTGATCAGCAGCAAATAAACCTCTGTATTAAACTGTAGAATTAATATCATAAAGTGCTGTTCCCTGCCAAAGAGAGAATGCGGGAAAGTGTTTTGTTTTCGATTAAAGCATTTTTCTTTCTACACTGGGGGGAAATCAATGCCTGATTTTCTGCAGCGGGACATTCCATAGTTCATAAATGTCTTTCAAAATGCTACTAATGTGGACAGAAAATGATCATTGCCATATTTGAAACTATGACTGGTCAAATCATCTGCTATGTCGGATCGAGGAAAATGTGTCGATGTCTCTAATGAGTAGTAGCTGTCTGAGACTGTTTGCCCCCTGCAGAGAAAGACGTGCTGATAAGAATGCAGGGCGGGATGCCTGTCTCGTATTAATCACAGCCACTGACTCTGGGAAATCAATGAGCTAAATGCTAACACTTTGGCCGGGACACAGACAGACAAACTGGCCTTTTAGCAGAGGCTAAGGGGTGACTTTTCCACTCCACATGGAGAGCTACAGGCTCAAAAAGAAAGACAGAGTGATCAGTGTGTGTACATGCCTTCTTCGGGATATTGGCTTTGCTGTGACAACAGTCATGTATGGATATTTTGAAAGGCGATGTACATGTAGACTAAATATTGCACAGAAGAATTGAAAGAAATGTTTTCTTCCATTTTCTTTTCATTTTCTTCATCTTGTCCAATTGTGGCTGCTGACTGACAGAGGATATTGGTGTAATGTTCTTCACATTGCTTTCTACGTCTGAACCCACCATACATGTACATCTCACTCTCGATTACACACACACACACACACACACACACGTATATATACATGTATACACACACAAAATTGTTTCATCTCCTTCTTCCCTTCCATCTCCAGCCTCACTTTACCTCTCCACATCCATATTGTTGTTCTCCCCCTCATTTTTTTTCCATTTAAATTGCTTCTGTAGTATGACATAAATAACATAATGCTGCCTCTAGAATTTTTGTTGGATTTTTTTTCTTATCGTGTGAATCTATAATGGTTGAGGCCAATCCATCTTAGTACCTCTCTTTTGTCCTTTTTCTCTCTCTCTCTCTCTATTTATTCTTGTTTCAATTCAATTCTGCTTCTGCTTCTGGCCTGGGACATTGATGGAAGTAGCACTTTGCACTCTAAAGCACTGCGGCCTGTGTATACAACTGTAAATATACAGCCACCTTCCTCTGTACAGACTCACTAAGATTAAAACCGAAAGAGGACAAAAGTCAGGCAATTAAACAAATGACCGACGATAAATAAAAAGAGCTATGGGCACTGTGGTGGGTGCAATGAGCACTATTAGGCTACAGAAATCAAATAACTTTTAACAGCAGAATAAAACACCGCCAGAGCAGCACAGCCGATTAAAGAATGTACTCAGTGAATCTCTCCACAGTGACTGGAGCCACAAACACACAAGTCAAGAGAGTTGCATAGCTTTTACGCACACAACTCTATGTTGCTAGGCAACACAGTGGTTGTTGATGGCGTCTTCGGTACAGTGGTTGTTCACTGTCTGAATGTCATTTGTGAGTCTTGAATGGCACAATGTCCTTTGCAGTCTGCTCAAGGTTCAACTTCTTTACTTGATCATTCTCAAAGGATTATATAACCAGTCCACTCAAACTCTCTGTCTCTAACTCTCTGTCTCTAACCAGTTTACTCAGCCTACACTGTTCCAAGTTTTCAAACATTCTGTGACAAAAGTTGTCAAAAACAGGAAGGCCTCACAAACCTCACTGCAGGTAGATTTTCTTAAACAATGTAGCAAATGTGGAAATCACAGCCTGGAGGATGCACTGTGAGCATTTTATGGAGCCAGGACAGTGACTTTGAATTCTGGCATCAACAACAAAATTTGGCATTGAAAATCAACCTGGAAATAAAACACAGACATTCAAATGCAAATTTTTACACTCTGATGTGTTTCTCAATGACAATCATGTTATTTATTTTTCTACATGTTTCATTCAGTGCCACTGATTTTCAGTTGCAATTCTCTGTCACCATTTTAGCACAGAGAAAAGAGGTTTGAAGGGACGGGGCAAGAAGGTTGTGATTTCCATATAACCATCATACTAAGGAGAGAACATTAATCTTCTTGAACCGTGTCCTCTGAAGCATGACATGAAAACACACCACAGCAATGGCTTCCATGAGTTCACCCGGACTTCCAGGTGTAAATATTTTAAGGGGACTAAGGTCCAGTGTGTAGAATTTATTGCCCTCTAGTGGTAAGATTGCAGATTGCAACAAACTGAATACCCCTCCACTCATCCTCCCCTTCCAAGTGTGTTTGGTTTGTCTGTTCTGGGCTACAGTAGAAACATGGTGGACCCGTCAAAAGAGGACTTGCTCCCTCTCTAGATATATGCCCACTTGAAGGCAGTCCATCAAACTATAAACACAGCATTGACATAATATGAGCATATAAAATTATTGTGGCCCTGTTTTGCAGATCCAGCATTCATTTGAAATCGTTGTTCTGGTTTACCTGGCTATCACTCTCCTTTTGGCTCTGTTTTGTTTTTTCTGTAGCAGTTCTATCTCTTCAGCTGCTAAATGCTCCACCCTCTTCTTCTTGATGTCCTCTTGGGTCTCTTCGCTTCTGCCACGTTCAAAGAGGCTGCTTCATTGCCTGCTTACCTGGCTCCCATTCTGGCACGACACCTGCTCTGCTTCCAATCAGCAACTCTGTGGATTTAGTGATCTCAGAGCACAGGGTGTGTGTTGGCTTTAGGACCGAAGGCTGTCAGAGGAAGCTAAAAGGACAAATGGAGAGAAAGATCAAGCACAAGGCCACCAGACAAGAGTAAATCTGGGACTGACTTTTAGTCGTTGCCAAGAGCTTTGTCACTGGGCTCCTTGCTGTTGGACTCGTAAGTAATACTAGCTGGCGGCTGTGTCTTGTTATGTTGCACATGCTTAATGTTTGGCAGTGTTAGTCAATGTTGTTTTCAGCTTGGTTAAAAGACTGTCTGCAGGAAATGGGAAATAAATCGCAGTCTCCCATGTCAGAGTCACGTGTGTCTCCCCCTATCTTCAAAGCCTTTAAGAGGTTTTGCAGCGCGGGAAAAATGCTGTTCTTCTCCCTCCCTCTCGCTCTCATTCTGCTTGTCATACAACCTCCGCCTCTTCCTCCACCTCTCTTTTGTATGTATCTCTTTTACTGATACCCCCTCCTCCTCCCTCTTTTCCATCCCTCCCTCTCCGGGTCTCACTCGTCGTTTACGCCTCCTCTGTGAGTGCTATTACAGCATCACTTTGCATTTAGATAACCATCGCCTCGCCACCCCAAATTGGTCCGGAGGAGAAGGAGGGGGATAAAGAGAGGGGGGGGGAAGAAGGGGAGGAGGAGGAGGTGGAGTAATAGGACAGGGGATAGAGGAAGAGGTGATATTGAAGTTCAAGGCGAATCCTTCCCAGAGAAATAATTGCAGACGTTGGAGCCCCTGTGGTCGGTGACACATGAAATTTTAGGGGAAATACAGACCAGCAATTTCACCACTGGCAATTATGATCAACAGCATTTTTTCCATTACACTTACATTTTCCTGCTCCCCTGCTGTGTCATCCACACACGGTTATTTTGTCCCAAAATCCCTCCTATCCCCAGCCCCAGAGTTCCGCCAAAATGAGGTGTATTGTAATATCCTGACAACTGTTCCACTTTTCAAAACCAAGTAGCCATAACTGTGCCCTGTGAGTAATGAAACTGAAAAAATGAAACTGGAGCTTTATCTTGTGATAAGTGTTGTTGGCGTATAAGTAGAACTTGCATTGTGTCGGACCATTCATGCGTTTAAGTCTGATACGGACCCAAAGTACTGTTCTTGCTTTCAATACAACATAAGCAGCATCTCAGTATGTGCAGCTACAATTACATTTCTATCACTGAATAAATTCCTTCCAGTTGAAGTTTCCAGATGAGCTGTTTATCTGAACACCAAATCAAATGATCTGACTGAAGTTTGTGTTTACATGCACCAAAGCGTGTAATTGGAATAAATGTAGAGAAAATTGTTTTAGACCTTCTTGGAAGCTCACTGGTGTCATTTACACTTTGTGAGCAAAAGAATAAGATGTGTTCCTACTCCAAAAACAATATTTCAGTGCAGGCACTGTCACAATACCTGCTGTTTCACCCTGAATGATAAAATGTCGGAAGAATTCCAAATGAACTAATTAGCTTTTTCTGAGGGGGTTATATTTGGTACTTTTTCATTCTGGTCAGGCCTCATCCTCATACTAATACTCAACAGCAGCTTGGTGATGCACCTCATCTCAGGTCCACTTTGTAACATATTAATGACTTTATGTGTCAGCTGTAATGTGACTGATGACAATATAAAAAAGAAAAGCGGGAGTGCTTTTAAAAAATGTTGATATAGAGCCTACGTTTTATGAATGAACAATGGAGCTCATAAGTTCAATGAACACATTAGCTGGAAGATGTGATTGCTGTGATAAGACAGTCTAATATATTAAAGCCTGCTTTGGGATTTATAGTATCAGAGTATAAAAGCAGTGATGATATAACTACACATCTGATAATTCAGCAGCGAGTTTTCTGTATGTGTGTGAGACACCGAGGGCTATGTGATGGTCCATATCTGCCTCTGTTTTTCAATCCCTAATGGAGGGGTATAACACACCATCCTTTTGTCTGTAGCTATTAGAATCAGGTCAGTCTCGGATGAAATGTGAAAGATATGTTTGCATTTCTGTAGGTGTGCACGTGCATAATTATGCAGTGCATTTTCCGAGGCATGAATGCCTTCACTGTAATTGTAGACAAACAAAGCAGTCACAGAGCTCTGCTGAAGGTGTGCTGCGGATTCTGGAACCAAGACTTTAGCAGCAGATCCTTTAAGACCTGTACATTGTGAGGTGGGATCTCCAAGGATTGGACTTGTTTGTCCAGCACATCCCACAGATGCTCGATTGGATTGAGATCTGGGGAAATTGGTGGACCACTCAATATTTTGAACACGTTGATGTGTTCCTCAAACCATTCCTGAACCTGTCAGGGGGCATTATCCTGCTGAAAGAGGCCACTGCAATCAGGGAAAGGGTGCACATGGTCTGTAACAATGCTTAGGTAGGTGGTGCCCATCAAAGTAACATCCACATGAATGGCAGGACCCAGGTTTTCACAGCAGAACATTACCCAAATCATCACACTGCCTCTGCTGGCTTTCCTTCTTCCTGTAGTGCATCCTGGTTCCATGTGTTCCCTGGGTAAACCACACACACACATACCTAGTCAATCACATGTTGTAAAATAAGACATGATTCATCAGACCAGGCCACCATCTTTCAATGCTCCGTTGTCCAGTTCTCACGTGCTCATGTGACCATTGTTGGTGCTTTCGGCAATGTCAAAGAATTTCATTGCCAACCATTGCTTCATTGTCATTGTTATGCACATGACGAAAAAGAACATGACCTACACTCAAGCACTCTGCCTGAATCGAGCCTGTGTCAACACAGACAGAGCATGGAAGCTGTTGCCCTTCTGATGTGCTGTTCATAATACGTCTCCGGTGTAGAAACAACGTGAAAAGACTGACTGCATCAGTCGTATGAGCAAATGGCCAAAGACTACACATGTTAACACTCTAGTGAGCTCAAAGAGTCATAACTTTTGTCTGTCATGAGAGAGAGAGAAAATGCGTAGTGTCATAGATCCACAAAGTCTGCAGAGATAGGAAGTGGTTGATGGCCTGAATTAAATTATATTTAAAGAGGAGGAAAAATAACATCTGAAGTATACCTAAATAAAAGTACCAAAATAAAGTCTCCTCTAAATCCACATGGATGTATGATACCAGGTTTATAATTTAGCACAGTATATAGGCTACAACATATATATTTGTTGATGGTAATGATGAGTGACACAACTCATGGTCTAGACATGAGGAGGAACTAAACATGAACATGTCAGCATCGATTCAGTATAAAAGAGAAACCTGTCAATGGTCCAAGATAGCAAAAGCCTGTCTTTATTGAGCAACGTCTCCTAAATAAATAGTCCTTGTGAAAATGTTGGTTTGGGGTTTGGTTTCTTGGCAATGGACAACCATTTTTCATGTAGGTAAATTTGACACGACAGTGTTTGAATGTATAAATATGAGGCAGAAGAAGATCTCTTCACTGGGGAGCGTGGGATTAGAGTGGAGAGGAAACAATGAACAGCGCAAATAGAAGCTGAGATGCGGCAGATGAACAGCATCTTCAGCCCGGCTCTGTTTCTCTGCAGTCTTGGAAACGGTAATGAACAATAGCCAGTCACCTTGCAGTTATTCACTGCCGCTCTTGTTTACACTTGGTTCAGTTTCAATGGTTGAAAGCTCCTAGTTAGCCGTAGCATTAGCAGCCTCCCCTGCTGTTCATCACCGGCCGAGCTGTAATTACAGACGCATCCAGAAGAGACAAAAGGAGGAAGCTCAAAAGAATCCTGGCCTTTTAGCCTTGTGTGTGTGTGTGTGTGTGTGTGTGTGTGTGTGTGTGTGCGTGCGTGCGTGCGTGCGTGTGTGTGTGTGTGTGTGTGTGTGTGTGTGTGTACGTGTTGTTATACCTGTGCAGTGTGCGTAGGTGTGCATCATGTGTGCGATAAAGATCAAGCAGAGACAAAACAAGAGTAAAGAAGCCTGGTCGTTCTTTGAGCTGCTGCATGAAAAGAGTCCCCCACCACCCACTCTCTCTTTCCTTCTGTCCTTCTGATTGCCAGCATCTTTTTTTTTTCCTTTCTCACTTTCCATCTCTCCCTTCCTTCCTTCTCACGTCTCTTTTCTCATATATTTCTCCTTTTCTCTGTAATTGCTGCTGAAGTCGAGTCTAACTTAACAAGAATCACTCGCTGATCAAAACAAAAGAAAAAAATAACTCAGAAAGAGATAAATGAAACAAAACAAACTTTCCCAAGAAATAAATTTGCCTCATCCTGACAAACGTCAAGGGAACTCGACTCGAGTTAATTATCATGTCAAGTCATGTGCGTTTCATATTTGCAGCTACAGGGTTACTTTAAAATCGAGTCAGTTACTGAATACAAATTACATTAAAATTTTTATTCGTGAAGTTATCCATTGGATTACAGAGAATGTAATCTAATCTGATTGCTTCAAAATCAAACATTAAAAATATTGCACCTTTATACAAAAAAAATTTGAGTTCCATAAATTATTTTCTTTCCTTTCTTATCTTGACTCAACACCGTTCTTTGTCTCCCAGCACGTCCACGAGTGAAGCACTTATCTAAGAAACTCTGTATATTAGGCCAGACGTGCTTTTCATGAGTTAATAGAGCATTAGTTATCATGGAGACATGTTTCAGGCGTAATAAAAAATGTAATTAGGTAATCCTTGACAATACAACTATAATCTAATTACACATTTATTCAAATGTAATCTGGGTTTCTGTCCAGATTTGCACTGTAATAATGTGTCCTGCATGTTATCCCCTTCATTCCACTTCTGTCATGCACACATTTTGGACACACATACACACCACCTTGCACTCCATTTCCCACCGTCATGCCCCCAGACACACCTGGCGGACATCTGCTCTCCACTGAGAGCACTCTTCTAGTTTGATTTGTGTCTAAAAGCAAGAAGAAAAAAGAGAACAAAAACACACATTTTTTAAATGCCTAATTAGCTTCTTTTTCAGGCGGCTCTCTGTGGAGATTTTAATTATGATTTGGCATCGGCCTGCGTTTATGGGATGAAATGGACGTTGTTGATCAAGGCTCTGTTGGAAGGTGGTGGAGATGGAGGGAGATACAAGCAAGGCAGAAAATGAGGGAGAGAGAGGTTGCGGAGCTCATCAAACACATTTTCATTCACGCCATGCTCAGCCACATGCTGACAAGCCACGCACACTAAGACCCATGTCGAAAAGCCTTTTGCTTGCTTAAAAATTTGCACTTAAAAAGTCAAAAGCCACAACATATCTATAGAAATGTATGTTTTTGCTACTTTCTATTGTCAGTTTATGTAATAATTCAGCCATTGGAAGCTTATGAAAGCTTTTCCATTTGCAGTTCTAAGCAATAAATGTCTGCTCTTTTTCCCTTTGATGCACAAGAAGTGATGTGTCTTCTGTTTCTGGTGTGTTGGAAATAAATATGAGATAAATCAACAGGACAGTTTAGTCAGCATTACGCTGGAATTAAAGTTCTGTGAATATATATATATATATATTCTATATATATATATATATTATATATATAATCTATATATATATATATATATATAATATATATATATATATATGCACAGTCTCTCTACCCAGAGAGGTGGTACGCCAAATGACAGAGGGGCCAACCTGCACACCTCTTAAATCTATAAAAAAAACAAACAAAAAAAAAAAACACATGCAGCCCTGCACATCAAACACATTGACTGGCTAATCCAACTTCCTGTGGAGAAGCAGGTTTGAAAAGAAAAAGGAAATAAAAACACTGAATATTTAATCCCATACAGTATAAAAGAAACATCCAAGCAAGTGCATCATATTCTACTGTACAGCATAGTATAGAAAAGAGAGCCACCTGGAGACACTCAAATTTCAAAAGAAAATCCAAAGACACATTAAGATGTACATAGATGAGAATAGATTTAAAGTTACTTTTTCGTTATCAATGGATCAAAGACTAGATGTAATGTGAAAGGTGTCCATAAAGAATGGTCACCAAACTCTTCTCTGTTGGAGCATTTGAGCATCTTTTAGCTCACTGTTGTAAATGAATGTTCTAAATCTTTACTGTTTGAGTTCAGTCCCACCAAACTCATCGCTCCTGTTTCCAGACACAGCAGGCAGCTGCTTTAAGGGAATAAGCTCTGACACACACTACACACTACCTTCCCAGCATCTAACGGCACAAAAAAATAGCAACTAGGTGTTGAGTGTAGTATTATTTAGCAGCAGAAGAGCCAGGTATTTTCCCCAGGAGCTGGTTGAGGCCAAAAAAGAGATAAACAGAGAGTGAATATATACCATCTTCAGCTAGACAGACACACAGCAGCAAACTAATGTGAGAGAGACAGTTAACTAGATTTAAACCAGAAGTAACATTATTGTTTTTAAGGCACTCAGTCTTAAATCTTTCCCCTGAATTCCACTGGGCATGGATGTGCCATTCTAGTCTATGTTTCAAACCCCACCGGCCCTGCCACAGTCGTGCTGGATGGACCGAAACAGCAACAGCAACACTATATAAGAAGTCACAATTGCAATACCACTGTTATGGACTGTAAATATGGACAGCTGTACATATAAATTGGCTATGATTATATTACTTGAATAAAAGTAGCCTGTCGCCAGCTTTGCTAACATTCAAACATCAAGCAAATGTAACACCACTACTCACTAGTTTACTCACTGGTACAACAACAAGAAGCCCAGTTTGATGTCTTTCAGCCTTTTATTTCACAAAACTCACGCAGTCCTAGAATTACTTGTGTTTTCTTGCTTAATACATTTTTTCTTTCATAGTTTCCTCCTTTGTCCTCTTCGCCTCAGCCGAGCCTGTTGATGTTGCCCACTTACCTGGGTCCAGTTCTTGGTGCACATTCCTGTGTCGTACTCCATCTGCATCCCCCTGGGCAAACCATCTGCAAACCTCCTCTTCTCCAAAAACACATGTACTTACAGTCTTGTCAGCACAGCAAACTATGTGGGATAACATTAACTAACGGCAGCAAACGTTACATTTCGCAGTAGTTACTTAGTTAAGGCAGAACATCCAGAGGAAAAAAAAACATTTCCTCCATAAAATATGATCCAGTTTCACCAAAATGATTGAAATAGTTGGTGGCGTGTGACTTCTCCCAGCCTGGAGCACAAAGTTACATAGTGCAAGAACAGATGTACGGGGTGCAGAGTGGCAATGGTAGAACCCTGATTTCAAGTCAGTGTAGTGTCAAAATGAATTTAAATCTGTTATTTTATGGTAGAAAAGTTACATAATGTCACTTTAATATGCGGTTATCTTTCAAGGACACAGTTCTAAGATGTTCTAATGCCATAAAAAGGGTTCAAAGGGTTCCTGTTCTGATCTACTCTTTTCAGCTTCATAAAGAAGTTACGGAAAATTCCTGAAATTTTCAGCAATGTTAATTCAACCTACACTTTTATTCAGTCATGTACTGTAATGGTAAATAAATACATACTGTAGTGTACCCTACAGTCAGTGATCATGATAAGGCAAACATGAATACATACTTAATTGTTTTTGGCCATTTCCTTTTCCTATTCTCATAACTCACAAGAAGTTAAACCATAATTTATCATAGCCTAAAACAGTGGTAAACTCTATGCAACCAGGCAATTTAAATGATCAGTGTGGCCCCTGCCTTTCAAAGACCAGAATCACAAGCCTTTAACGAAACATTCAATATGATGCTGATTTGAATTGATAAGGATTCCAGCAGGAACAGCAGATGTGGATGACTCAGAGGTTTTTTTAGGATGAGAAATGAACTCTGAGACCGGCAATGCCACATTGAGACACGTATAAGATCATGGGAGTTAGCGGAAAGGATGTTCACACAAACAAACACACACACACATATGCATGCACGCGTGCAGAAATCTGAGCGGCAGAGTATCATCTGCGTAACCACATCCTCTGCCTCAGTGTGGAGAGGAGGAACCTGACACCCCCATCGCCCTATACGAAAACTCCAGAGTCATCACTAATATGGGCAGGAATATCAACATTTAATATGCACAAGGGGACCGCAAAGGTCGTAGCAGGGGCTCAGGATGGAGGAAAACTACACAAATTCTTGGAGATGAACGGAAATGGTGCAGCCTGAACAAACACTACAAGTACTACTCCTTTGAGGTGCAAATTCATTTCCCTACGCTCCCTAAATTCTTCTTTTATATTTGAGGGGTTACAGTGAAGGTCATGTGGAGGAAATTAAGGATTAAATTAAGGATATTACTGGCAAATGCAGCCAAAGGTTGTATGTTTTATCTCACCCGCTAATATATGATATATAAGCATACCATAAGTTCAAACATTTCTTTTTCTATCTTCAAGCCATTTGCCAATTTTAGTTCAGTTCTCTGTGGCATGACAATCAACTTGCACATGGTTGTAATGCTTTAATTTGAACAATTTGTCTCTTTTTTTTGTGTCATTGTCCCATTATTATCATTATAATTACGGTTGCAGGCAAAATCTCCTTGATAATGCAATTAGAATTGGTCTGACATCTGAACACTGACAATAGGCCTCTTTCCACAGCAGATATTTTGACTCGTTTTATGAGGAAAAGCACAGATGTTGCAAACAACAGTAATGGTGGCTCCATTCTGTTCAAGTGTGACAATAAGCCAGCGTGCACAATACCAGGACCATGAAGCTGAAGCAGCTAAATGGAATTCAGCCGTCATTAATTTTATCATTTGCACCTGTGCTTTTCCTGCTGTGACTAAAGGTCTCCCTTGAAAAAAGGCCTATCGCCTGCCAAAAAAGCATCGGAGACTGTAATCTGAAAGGACAGACAAGCAAACACGGCCGTGGCGAAAAGGATGAGGCGAAATTAGGTACTTGCAATAAAAAGGTTGCTGTGAAGCAGCCAACTCTCAAGCTTCAGATGTCAGAGCTTCCATGAATGCGCCAAAAGGAGAGTTTTCGAAATATCCTCATGCAACAGAATTACCAAGGCTGTCCAAAGTGTCTTAAAGGTCCAATGTGTCAGATTTAGGGGCTCTATTTACAGAATATGACAGAGATGGAACCAATATGCATAATTATGTTTTCATTTGTGTATATAAAATAAGAACTGCTATGATTTTGTTACCTTAGAATGACCTGAGAATGAGTCGGGGTGAGGCGAGGGGGCTGCAATTAACAACTACGCCATTAAATCCTACACACCAGTCAAATTCAAATTGAAACGAACGTGATTATTTTTTACCACTAAAGGGCAGAAAAAATCCAGATGCCTTAATAAAGTCAAGTTAATAAAGTCATTATGGAGACTGTGTGAGCAAACAGGTGTCCACTTACGGCCAAATTCCACCAGGCACAATTGTGACGCATTCTGTGAGCTTATCACTGATGCTCTAGTCAATGTTTTTTACTCCACCAGAAGCACCACGGTGCGTTTCAGAAGTGTCCCCGAAGTGGGTCTCCGATCTGTGCTGCTGAGAATACATGGCTGTGCACACATGGCATATTTTAATATTTAGAAGCGCATGAACCAAAGAAAAAACACCAAATCTGTGCAAGTTAACAAAGTCTAGCGGGCAAAACACAAACCGTTTCTGCACTGGACAAAGTGCCTGGTAGGGTTCTGCCGTTACACATCCCCAGAGCAACATTAGCATTTTTTTGGGGTTGTGTTTCTTGTTATCTGGCTATCTCTCCACCAACTCCTGAAAAAAAATGTTGGTTCTTTGCAGCTGAATGCTCCAGCCATCTCTTATCGCTTACTTTAGAGAGGATGTATCTGAGCTTTTTTTCACTGGAAACTGCCACCTGCTGCAGCAGGAAACAGAGCCAATGGGAGCAGTGAGACTGCAGCCAGACAATGAATGTGCTGTAAAACTAACACAATGAGCAAAAAGAGGTTAAAAACCTTGTGAGGGCCATAATAGTGCTAAGACATAACATTTTGTCGTCGGAGTCTGATGAGCATGAATGGAGATTTGTAAAATTTGAGTAAAATTATTAAAGTCAGTGTTTGTTTAGAACCTGCATTTAGAATTGGAAGTTAATTTAATATTAAAGGAGGGGTCAAGAGACAGGAGAAAGATACGTCATTGTTTAGCATCATTCCCAGGACGTCACATACCAGCCTAAATTGGAAACAAACAACATAAATGGCTCAGACTGAGCGACACAACACAACAGGTGGCACACGTGGCCATTTACATTGACATCCTGGGAATGAGAGAGATCATCTCTCCTTCCCCACTATGATTGACCCGCACCATTAATAGTTTCTTACATTTTAAAAATATATATATTCAAGTAAATATTTTATCTGTAAAGAAAACATTGTTGATGATGTGAATCTGCTTTAAATGAGCTCCAGCAGCTTGTAGTCTTTGATGTAACGGACAAGACATGCTGCCAATAGAGATGATTTGTCAAGTTTCAAGGGAATTGACCTTCAGCAGTGAACTTTATTGAATAGACACGTGCGCACACACACACACACACTCAAGCATTATATTCTCACACACTTACTGCTCTAAAGCACGTTGTGCAGATACGAAACACGCATGCACATTTTTACATATATGCACACAAAGCATACATGACATGAAAGAAACCTGACAAAAAATGCAAACACATAAAAGACACATACACACACACACACACACTGAGCAGCAGGGGGACATGAAAACAGAGCAGTGCCACTCTGCATGAATTATAAGATGACAGGAGCAATCAATCAGGCTGAGTAGGAGCAGCCTTTTATCAGGAATATATCAAAGAATCTGCTTTCACTAAAACAACCTTTATCATGTCATTTATAAGCTTCAACCAGACTACAAGAAGCACGAGAACACACGGTACCGCAGCCTGTGCCGGGACCAATGCTGCCACCTATGCGCGCAATGGAGACGTGCGTCTGGCGATGCGCTGTAACGCGATCACGCAGCCAGGGGGCGCACTCATGTCACTAACCTCTCTCTCTCTCTCTCTCTCTCTCTCTCTCCCCCCCCTCTCTCTCTCTCTACCATGGGGATGCCGGTGGTGTCTAACCGCAGCTCTCCTCTCATTCATGCTGAGCGCTGCTCTCCTGTGCGCACGGAACTGCAGAGCTGAGCTTTGGAACCGGTGCTGCTGCTGCTGCTGCTGCCGCCTGACGAGCCCACTGGGAATGGGAATGTCTTCTGCTGCAACTCTGACATCCTAAAAAACATGCCAAGCAGGACGAACACGAAGGACGCTTTGATCAGTAAGTACAACCAAACTTTTTTTCTTTTTTCTGGTTGTTCATCACCTCCTCACTCGACTCGGAGCTTTTTTTGACATTCCTCTCCTTTCCCCCTTTTCTTCTCCTTGTCCCCCTTCATACCTTCCGCCGACCTCTCTCCCTCTCTCTTCCTCTCTCCTGTCTTCGTCTCTAAAATGAGCACACATGGACCAGTCCGTGCTGCCTGCGGGAGAAATTCAGGCTGTTTCTGTTGATTCGTTTTTGCGTTTCAAAGCGTCGCACGGCTTATTTTGCGCACACGGCGGGAGAACAAGCAGCCGTGCGTCTGGTGTCTGCCGAGGTTGCGGATGAACTCCATCCGAAATGATTCTTCTGGTGGAATTGGTCAAGTTGTTGAAGGTGAGGGATTGCCTCACCTCACTGGCGAGGAACTGCGGATTTTGGATGCAAAGTGGCAGCACTGAATAGGTTGTCAGGGGCTGTTTTTGATTATGATCCCCAACATGTTTGAGCTTTAATGTTTGGTACATTTCAGATCGCAGTGAGTGTTGTCGCACTGGTATGGTGATGCATTTATTCCAGCTTGTATCTTATGGCCACTATAAACCCTGTGCTGAGCGCGCCACAGGCTCACAAGCCTTTGTAAGAATATTATTGGACTTTTGATTTTGTGACTATTGTGGTTTATTGCTGGAATAATAGGACTGAACCTGCAGATATTAACACGAACATACAGTAAGGGATTGAACTTGAAAACCACTCTTTGCGTTCACTGTGCGCATGCATGAGTGTATGTATGTGGAGCCCTTTGCCCTGAGACCATGATTGTGTGCGTGCATGTGTACGTGAATGCAGCACTGTGCCTGTTTGTGCTTTTTTTATTTGCAAAATGTAAATGTTAGAAAGTGCCTGTGAGTGTGCACAGTGTTTGACCTGTGAGTCTGAGTGTTTTTTTTTCTTTCTTTCTTTGCCCCTCACCCACCCACACACAAACAAACACACAGAGCATCATAATTTTGGAATCACATCAACATGCTCTGACAGTTTTGTGTCACCTTATGAATTTTTGACTTGAAATGCGTAGGTGAGGCAGACGGGCTGATTTTGAGAGACTACGGGCGCCAAGCCATCAGTTTGGCTGCCAAGCACATAGAAAAAAAAAATCTCTTTAGGTTATATGTGTGTGTGTGTGTGTGTGTGTGTGAGAGAGAGAGAGAGAGAGAGAGAGAGAGAGAGAGAGAGAGAGAGAGTTCTGCATGTTCTGAATCTCTTCTCATCTCCTTCTCTCTCCCTTCTTATCTCTCTCCAGGGTGAACTTGTGAGGATATGTGTGTGTGTCTGTGTCTGTGTGTATGTGTGTGTGTGTGTGTGTGAAAGAGAGATGACGTGGGAGCTGTGGAGGAGATGCAAAGAGATGTATGGGATGAAAGACCCCCACCTCTCTCTTCAGTGTCTGTGTGTGTGTGTCATGATGTGCTTGTGCTGGGATGCGTCGATAAGGCAGAAACCCTGAACATCACCTCCACTTTTGGGGCCGAAGCGTGACATCCAAAGTGACTGAATGCATGTCTCCTGTGACATAATGACTTGTGGAACATATTAGTTCTTGTTACATCGCTGACACACACAGTGTTTGGAGTGGTTTTAGCCCGAAATGAGTCAGAATCAGACTCCGGCGACAGCGGCGCTGCATGTGCTTTGAGCTGCCTGTAACCTAATTACCTAGTTTATTCTTGGAGTCTTTTATTATTAATTTGTTCTTAGAGGAGATCATCCTTTCTTACCACTCTCTATGTATCCATCTTTCTATGTATTATCCATGCGGTGTGCTGCAACCGGTGTTCAGTCACTTTTGAAGGAAGTTCCAGGGTGACACTTCTCATGTGAAACAAGCATCTGCGGTGTTTAATGGCACATTTAAAGCAACTGTATTGCATTTTCTTGCAGTTTTTATGAATACTCTTATGTAATATTTATACATGAACTGACAGTGTGTTTGTCGCACTCAGTAGTGACAATGGATGTGGTATCGTGCGGTACCCATGGGTACATTTTGACATTTTATGGCAGTTTTGTGTGATTTTCTGTTATATATGCATAATATTCCAAAGCTTTTCTAAGCGTTGTATCCTTCTGAGATTAACTGATGAATAATTTAATGCGTAGTTCATTTTTATGAGGGGGTATTTAGGTGAACAGCCCCGTTCTGTTTTGACGGATGCAACTTCTTTTACTGCTTTTGACAGTGAATTCTTTTACCTTTTTTTAAAGTGAGAATAGAATCCGTGGGCTCACCACCTCGTCTAGCAGGCAAACTGTTGTGTTTGGGTGAAAATACCAAACGCTACAGGGAGTTTGTGTGTGTGTGTGTGTGTGTGTGTATGTGTAGGGGAGGTTGTGTTCAGGAGGTGGGTGTGGGGGTGGTGTTGTGTCAGTGCTCGCAGCCCTCAGTGGCTCAGACCCCGGCTGAGCTGAGAGCTACAGACGATCGACGATGCACCCTGCGGTCCGTCTGCGTCGAGCCGCTTCATACCTCAGATGCCTATAATAAATAAATCAAGGGGCGGGGGGGGGAGGATAGAATGACAATAAACCAGACTGATATAGCAGATTTAACTCGTTTATTTTTTTTGAGAAACTCCCAGAGGAAAGGTGTGTTAACATAACATGTCCCATTGTATGCAATGAAAATGACATTTAGCTGAGGGGGTTTTCATTCAGAGTGCCTTCAGAGTCCACATTTAAATGCCGTATCGGGCGGACCTCAGCGGGAGCTGAAGCACTGATCCAGCAGTGTTAGAGCCATGCACTCGCCTATTGAGCTGCTGATGACTTGACTGCCAAGTAAGCTGATATTACATGGCAAAATACCAGTTTGGATCCCACCTACAACACAAGTTGTTTTAACTGCTGTTGGAAGAATATTTATCTGCTCAGCTAAGTCGGCCGTGTAGATCAAATAAAGGAGTGATGGACCATTGCTGGCTTTGTGTCCGTCATTTCAGTCTGGAGAGATCATTTTAAAATGATATATACATTGGAATAGCAACCATTAAAAAAAAAAATAGAAAAATTGAATTGAATTCATAGAGAGGGGACAGGACTCCCCTCTGAGTAGAGATACTGATGCTGGTGGAGTAAAGCCAGCAAAACCTCTCTGAATCTGAAGACCATGGTGCTGATGCTCAGTACCAGGCCTGGAAGTCAGAATGGCACAATGATATTTAAAGAGCAGCATCCGAAAACCAGTCTGCTTCAAGGAATGTGTGCAGAAAGACGAGATTAGATGATTTGCAAATGAGACGGACTCTGACAGGAGGGAAAGTGGAAGTGATGAAGAAGAGTTGCGGAATATAAGCAGAGCATTCCTTATTGGACTTGAGCCAAAGCTTCATGTTTTATGTCTCTGTAACCTATTTAGTGAATGCATGAGAGGACAACAGGGATACCTCCCTACAGGAATATGTGAGCACCAGTAAAATGCTTAGGTTTGTCTGTCTAAACTATAACTGTAATCAATATGGAGCCTTGTCACATCGTGGCTGTATCCAATCATTTAAATTACAGGATATCTTTTGTTGCATCGACTCCAGCAGCGGAATCGGTGATGGAATAGCAGATGAGCCAATTTGTCTTGTTTTTTGCTTCTTTTTCTGATGAGCCAGTGGCAAAGTGTTTGCTACTCCCAATTTCTGTCTGAACAAAACAGACAGAGGGAGAGATTGAGAAAAAGTGGATGAGAGTGAAAGGGAGCGATGTGGGGAGAGAGAGAGAGAGAGAGAGAGAGAGAGAGGGAGAGATGAAGCGATGGAGCTTTTAAGTTCCCGGCGTCTTTTTGATGCAGCCTCTGTCGTGAAAGGCCAAGACAGATCAAACAGGGCAGGCAGATTGAAATAGTTTTTCTTGTAAGGGGACCAGACACTCCAAAGCTGCACAGATGTGACAGGTAACCGCCAGACGGAGGTGGCAGCCACTTTTACACTATTACACGCAGCCTGATTGCAAACTCTGGCTTCCCAAGTTCAGAATGGGACTTTTTCTGATTGTCGTTAGCATCCGCGTTCGGTGTTTTCAAGTGAGACGAATGGAGCGCGGGTGGGTGGGTGTTTTGGGTTGCGGGAGTTATTTCCTATCCTAGTGTGAGCAAGGATAATTCTACCATTGTTCTGTCAGCAATTAAAAGAATTTCAGCAACCCATTTTCTTCTGCTGCTGCAGACTATACAGCTCGTGTTTGTTGTCCCAAATGGCCAATTTCTGCCTTATGTTCTGTGCTGTCTGAACAGTTGAGGCAGCAAAATAATCAGTGTGTGTGTGTGTGTGTGTGTGTGTGCCAGAAACCCATACTACTGAACTTGTCCATGTTTCCGGTGTTTCTTAGACATCAGTCCACTCAGCACGTCCCCATATTTCTCACACGCAGAGACTCACACTCGGACATCCTCCCTTTACCCTCCTTCTATCCTTGTATATATTTAGTGCTGGGCCAAGGTCAGTGCTAGAGTGCTTCGTTCCTGTTTTTTTTCCGTACATGGCTTTCAGATGAAGATCTGTCTTCTGTTATCTCATGTGGTGGTTAGGATTTCCCTAGGCCATATTGAGGTATGGGAGGGAGGAACAGGAGGGAAATGCAAAAAAGACGTAAAAGGGGAAGGATAAGGTGATACAGCAGGACTGTGAATACGAGACGTCTGACCTTCGATGCTTAATTTGAAGAACAATGCCAGCTGCTATTTTCTGCTAACAACTCTCAAATTCGGCCTTATAGCACCAGGAAGGATTCTACTAAGATACAGGGAAGAAAAAAACATTTCCAAACACTACGCTGAATTGGTTTCAGAGAGGGATAAGTTTGAAACACTGTTCTATCTGGAACGGGCAGGCCCATGTAAAACACCATGAGGTGAAAGCAGGCTCCTTTGCAGTCTCAGAGAGAGGAAACTGTTGATAACTGTTGAATGTTTAAAAGTCAATACTCATAATTCATATCAAGACATCACACAAACTGCACACTGCAGGCTTATCTCAAACAACCAAGCTGATGCCTGTTACTTTGAACCAAATGACTCCAAAGGAACAAGAGAAGCCAGAGATCCAACACAGACGAGTCCGGCTTTCTTCCATGTGAAGCACAGTGGTGTTTAAGAAGCAGTTAGCAGAGTTTTTCTCACCTCCTCTGAAGGGAGACAAGTTAAACATGTCTGACACCAGAAAGTTGTAGCAAAAAGTGATAATCCGAGGAGTTGGTAGGGATGCAGATGACTTTTATGTTGAAAGTATCTTACTTGACCCAGGGACCTGGAGGAGAGAGAGCAAGAAAGAGTGAAGAATGGAGGATTTTTAGGCATCGCAGTGGGGAGAGAAGGGGGATGAAGAGGGATAACTAAGATCTGTGAAGGCGAGAGGTAGGTGAAAGTGGTTATATACAGTATGCTCTGCTATATGGGCTTGTTGGTAAGACTCACTGAAGGAGGCCGGGGGATAGAGCGAGCGAAAGAGCCTGAAGAAATTGGAGTGTTGTCAGGGTGAGGAGGTCAGCAGGAAAGGTGTAATAGCAGATGTTCTGTTTTGATCTGAGTTTCGGACAATTTTTAGGGAAACAACTGCAAAAGAACTTTGCAAAAACTAAAATATAAAGTGAAGAGTAAGAAAGAAAAATAGCATCAAGACAATGAAGAATTTTTGAAAACCTAGTGTTTTAGCCTGAAGATGAACACATCTATACTCTATGGTTGTAATTTAACTCACATCCCATCTCGTTTAATTCATCAAACTCTTGGAAATACTTGGAAACTCAGCTAGTGATATTTATTACAAGAGAAGGAAGAAAAATAAACAAGACGGAAAGCAATGGAATATCAAGAGAGCAAAGTCATGGAGAAAACGACTGAGGCGAGGTTTAAAAACAATGAGAACGGGGAAGAAAATGAGACGGGAAGCAAAAGGGAGCTGGAAGCAGTGAGGCAAAGAGAGAGTGACGGTGTTCCTGACAATGTGACTCAGATGAGAGGGCTCAGAGGGGGAGGAGGAGATGGATAGAAACAAAGGCACTGAGGTTGAGGTTGTGCAATCTCCGATCCCGGTCCTCTCTGGAAGTGATTAGGAATTTGAAAGAAATAAGGAGAGAAAGGCAGCTCAGGAAGAAAGAAAGTACATACAGACAGAGTGACTTGGGCGATTCACTTGATCAAACAGGCTTTGCTGTTGGTGTTCTTGCTCGTTTTGATGACAAGGCTTAGACCATATAGTCTATAAAGTTTCTGGAATTGGCTTGTGACACTATTGTTTGTATTGTATCTGTAGATCTTCATTGATCTGTTCTAGCTGTTTGGAACATGATGCATGTTAAAAGGTGTGGTATTGACTGAGGCCTGTACTTCACTTTTTCTGGTGATATCTAAAGTGTTTAACCCTCTGGGGTCCTATCAATTCCTTTTGTAACTGTGGGCAATTGCTTGCAACCCAGAATCTTAAAGAGTTGTTCATATGTTTGTGTGTTTCAATGTGTTCAACAGAACTCTTTTTTGTTGCTTGAGAAGTTTTTAAAGAAACGGTATAGAGATGGTCTCTTCCTAGCATCCTGAAAGTGCAACTTTCATTTCGATGCCAAGCTAGGGCTTGCTCAACTGTGGGTTTCTCCTGCTGTGAAAAATATAAGGATCCAGAGTTCAGTCATTCCCCACACAGTGGCTGCTTTGGTTCAGGTCACAGGTCACTACTGATCACAAGGTTTGTGGATCCATCCCCAACCTCCTCCTGTCCACATGTTGAAGTGTCCTCGGGCAAGATACTGAACCCTGTTGCTGCAGTGCATACCAAATTGGCAGTCCCTTGCACAGATAAATGGGGATGGTTTGCGTCAGGAAGGGCATCCGGCGTAAAAGAAGCCTGTGCCAAATCAAATACGAGGATCATCAGATCCCCATGCTGGGCTGGGCGGGGCCCGGTTTGCCAGCAGATGGAAACAGATGATCCACTGTGGCGAGCAGCCGAAAGGGGAAGTCATTCCCGCAGACCAAACAAAGCTCACCAGGAGTCTAGTCAATATTCATGTGCCTCAATTTCAGCAACAAAAGGAAAGAAACACACCATAACAAACAGACAGAAAACAACATTTCTGTGATTAGTGTTTCACCAGGCTGCCAAAAGAAGCAATTTGCCAGCTGGGGGAAAATATAAGGTAAACAGACAGTGCCATCGATCTTGTGTTTTAAACATTTTGAGAAAGATCCAGGCAGGTCCCAATTGGTCCTGCTGTGAGGAAACTGCAGTGAAATGACAGTGAGTGCAGAAATGCTGAGTCAGTGAGCACAGTGACACTTCCCTGATCATCACACACACACACACACCCGCGCACACACGCACACACAAAGGCTCATCTCATTTTGTTGAGTGCTTAGTCAAACATAAGCTTGCATGTGCGAGGGAGGGTTGTACGTAAGGTTTTGTCTTGTGTGTGTTTGAGAAATAGGATCAGAGAACCATATGCGATGCGTCCTCTCATTTGTCTCTTGGCTCTCATCATGAGGGGTATAGCTGCCAGGTTGAGCCTTTTGCTCAAGGACACCCCAGCAGGTGTTTTTGCATCTCTATGCACTCTCTGTAAGAACATACAAAGTTTGTCATTTGATCGCTTTGGACTTTTGCACCAAATTGGATAAAGGCACCGTCAGTGTCTCTCTGGGGAGCCGAGCGCCTGGTGATCTCCTTCAGACTTTCATCTTATTCTAAATTGTTGGAGGAAGGAGACGTACAGAAGTACATGACTTCTGCTTGAAGGTAACTGGCTCTTGCTTTGTCGTGACAGATGAACTTCTTTCACCGGTCGAGAAATAAACTTTCTCTGCTTAGTTTTTAAGCTTTCTAGAGTGTGCTACCCTTCTTCCTTTTGTCTTTGTATGGGATTCTGCCAGCCTTAAATTCCCCGGCGTTCTGTCTGAAAGAAGGATACGGCTGATAAGACACAGAAACGGTGTAGCGGTGATAGTAAATGCTTCCACTCCCCCGCAACAAAGTAAACCACAGGGTCAAAAACATGTTGAAATCCATTTAAGGCACCTTGAGGTTTCCTGTTTGAAAGCGGCGGTACTGCCGTTGAAATTGCCCCGCGTATCGCCACCTTTATAGGGTGGTGATGCATGGGAAACCATTTTAAGGCAATGCAGACGGGCAATTTAGCTTTTAACAGATGCGGGGGGTTTCAAATGGACCAAAATTGGAGAGAAAGTGTGGAGTTTGTTGGAAGCAGCAGTGACACAACCACAAGAGAAGCTTTTGTCTAGTGAGATGAATTTACTCAATAACCTCTGCCTAATGGGGCTGTCTATTATTTTCTGTTTTTGTGCCTATCTCTATTTCTCTCTCTTTCTCCTTTCTCCACGGCTTAGGTATTGTGTGCTATTATTTTGCGTGTTATTCTCTTCCAGTCTCTTTATTCCCTCCCTGCCTCGCTTTCTTTCTCTCTGCTTGTCCTTCAGGATATTCACATGGCTTTGAAAAACCTGAAAGAATTCTGTGTATTTAAATGTCACATGTTTAAATATTATTAAATTATGTTTTTTCACCATCTGACAGCATGTGCTTTTGTTAATTTTTCCATTTACTAGTAATAGCTCATATTCCATCTGATTATATACAATTAAATGCAACACACATCCATTATTTTCTACGATGTAAGCCCACACTGTGAAGTTAATGTGCATTGTGTTGCACCAACATACTATATTGTGTTAAAGACTTAATCTGTGTTGCAGATTAAGTCTTTAATTAAGAAGTAAAGAAGCTGCAGTTGCTCACATCTGACTTGTAAACTCATGTACCAGTTGTCATGTATGTTAAGGATTTCACTTGTTCGCTTTCACAATGTTCTCGACAGCCTTTGCTGGCGCTGCAGTTCTCGCGTCCTGTTTCAAGATGTTTCTTGCATTATCTTGGATTTGTCTGTCTCACGAGTGTTTTCATTCAGGCTTGTCTCGGAGTCAGTATTTGGTCTCGACTGAATACAGTTGGCTTTTTAGCCGCGTTAGTGGTTTGGCTTTATAAATGTTAGTCAGTCAGCCAGTCAACCACATTTATCCAGACTGAAATATCTCAACAAGCTTTGGGAGGATTGCCAGGAAATTCTGTCCAGACATTCATGGTCCCCCAGATGATGAAGCCTATTGTCTAAACTTAGACTCTAAGGTGATCCCCTGTTTTTCTCTAGCACCACCATGAGGTTGACATCTGTGGTTTCACTATACATTATGGGTTGATTAGCAGACAGTTTGGTATTTATGTATAATCAATGCCTCCCTCAGGATAAATATCAATCTCTTTGACAATCCCTAAATGTTTCATTTATCATCAGTTCAATCTTTGAAGTTTTCCTGAGCTAAACTGGTAAAAGTTATACCGGTTAAACATCGGCATGTTAACATGGTCATTACAAGCTTGTTAGCCTGCTTCAGTTTGAAGTACAGCCTCACAGCGAGCATGGTCGTAGACCCAGAAACTTGTTTATCTCAGGACATCTGGGCTAGGACTGTCTCAGTCTCATGAGGGTTTTCATTCAGACATGTCTTGCTCTCAGCCTTTGGTCTCGACAGAGTACAGTTGTTTTTTCTTCATTTTTTTCATTTCCTGCCTTTCTTGTGCTGTATCACTGGCTGCTCTTAAATCAGACTGCAGTTGTTGCTCAGCTGTATCCCACAGAGAAATTCTTCAGTATCACATGTGCTGTTTTGCATTCTCATTTACATGTAGATATAATGTCTATTTTCCATAGTGTGACTTTGCCACTTAACAACCAAGCACCCTCATTTTAAGACATTTAGACATTCATGCACAAGTGTGTGAGAAAAATAACATGCACAAAATCAAAATGAAGGCAAATTTATGTTGATTATGTTTCCTGTTCCCATCACATTTTAAACTTTTATAAACCCAAAGGACCCTAGTGATTGAAGTGACTCTCATTAACAAGACTCAATCTTGGCTCAATCCCAAAACTGGTCAGGCTTGGACTTGGTTTCTACTTCAGCCCTTTCATTTGTCAAGAAATGTGTTCAGAAGATTCTTTAGAATCAAAAATGTTTCAACGTAATTTTGCTTTAGCAAAAGCGATATAGCTAGATGTGCGAGACACAGAAATCAGACTACAGTTTAGTCTAATTCTATCTCATTGGCACATCCCAGCTGCTTCTGTGCTGTTCTGTGTGTCAGGTGCGCGTCAAAAGACATTATGAAGTCCTTTTGCCCTTTAGTTCATGTTGCTTAACTTTTAGTGTGGTATGTTTTATTGGTTCATAATGTTAAACTCAAGTTTTTCTCTTCAGTTTGGCCTTGAATTGAATTCCAGGTTGAGCAGTCATAGTTTTAAAAGTCAAATCAGTGAATATAGAGATACATTTTCTCCTTATGAGTCCCCCTTTCTCTTCCATTCAGTCTCTTCATCTGTTTTTCCAGTGTAGGTGAAGTGTATGACTGTTTCATTCCTCTCTCTCTCTCTGTCTTACCAGTACTGTTAGTTTTAGAGATCTCGGCAGACTGACTAGAGGAGGTTTTGCTTCAGGCAGCTCCTTCTCCCTAATGAGAGAAATGGAGCCATTCACTGAATACATACACGTCTACGCGCTGCGCTTGTGTGTGTGGGTGCACGTGTGTGTTCCTTGCAGCGTGTGCCTGTGTGTATGCGGTGGGAGTGTTTGAGTGTTTATGTATGTGGTTTTGAGAAATTGGTTGTGTGAAATATTATGTGTGTGTTTGAGTCAGCGTGTTTTTGTATGTAGCTATGGGGTTTGTTTTTGTGCGTGTGCTGTGTGTGTGTGTGTGTGTGTGTGTGTGTGTGAGCCTCATGCCTCGCCTCTCCACACACTTTCAAATTCTTTCCTCTTGTGAAACCGAGGAAACTGAGCAGTTTATGTGGCTGTTGAACACAACATTTCATTTTCCCACTGTGTGCTGATGTAGTTGACTGACTTCCCTGTGTACTCCTGCAAGAATTCAGCTCCATGTTTCTTCTTCTGTGGAGCTATATTATAAACTCTGTTCATGCATACCTGCACCTGTGTGTCTGGGTGTGTGTTCGACATGGTACAGTGTGTTCAGAAATGGGTAGATTTCTTATACATGCATACAGACACAGAAGGTTTAGTCAAGTCTTTCTTGGTCTCTTGACTATTTACTCATAATCTTTGCCTGCAATTATGAGTTATTTTCCATTTTCTTCTCTGATTATTGATGATTGATCATTTAGTGTAGCTGTGAACAAAAATGTCCATCATGACACCAGGTGACATCTCCAATTTTTGTCTGATCAACAGCCCAAAATCCAAAGATATTTGTCTGTCAGTATACACATCATGTGCCATTAATGTATATTTATCATATTCACTGTCTATGTTTGAGATGTTTTAAGTGTTGGTAGGAGAAAGCGCAACCTTAAGCGTATGCTCTCTCACTAGAGTCCATTGTTAAAGTCGCATTTTCACACAAAAATGCAACTTTCTTTCTTTTATCAGCGACATACACGCTGCTGTATGTCACCATTGTAAACGGTGATGAAGTTAACACTCAGGTATAAAGGAGAGGATTGTGTGACGCTGTCCTCAATCTGCCTTTTGTTGAACTGTGATCACATGACAACATAATTACACCGAAACATCTTTCTCACAGCTGACTCTCGCATTGTTGCTGTCTGCAGATATTTGCTATCTTAAAACACCCGCATCATGTTTCACCACCTTCTGTACTTAACCTGAGCAGGAGTGTTATTGTGGTCTTGTGGCCGGTGTTTGGCTTGTCACTAGAGCTTGACATATACAAGATTTCTGAGGCCAGAACTGATACTGATACTCAGAAAGGCATAAGTCTTCTTATTCTTGTGTGTCTGAGTAAAGATACTTGACAGTTAAATATAGCTTAACAGTAAATGTAATGAAGCTGAAACATTTGATCATTCAGTTCGTTGAAAATTGTCAACTATGATAGATATTTAATTGTTTAAGTCATTTTTCAAAGTAAAATGCCAAACATTCACCGGTTCTTGCTTCTTCTCCTTGTTTTTAATTTATGGTAATTTGAATATATATTTGGACTGTTTGTTGAACAAAAGAAGAAGAAAAAGGTCGCACCTCGTAGAGTGTGGCTCAGACCTTGCCCCAACGACCCAGGGTTCGAATCCGGCCTGTTGCCTGTTGCTCCATGTCATTCCCTCTCTTTCTCCCCACTTTCATGTCACTCTTCACCTGTCTCTATTGAGTGAAGCCTAAAAAAATTATCTTGGCTGTGGCCCTACTTTGGGCTCTGGAATATTGTGATAGGTGCTTCTAACTTTTTTTTTTTGGGACCAACCAAATGCTTAATTGATTAATTGTTCTGTGTGTGCTGCTGCTGCCTGAGCTAATCACGACGGTTGTAGTCAATGTTTCAAACCCCACCAGAAGCGCCATGGCTGTTTTATTTTTTATGCACACAATGAGCGGTCCGCATCAATCTGGCCAGGACTCTCTTGAAAAAGAGATTTTCAATCTCAATGGGAAACTTTATAGACTTGTAACAGAACTCAATCACTTCTCTCTCACTATTATATAGTGTGTTAGCACCCAGTATCATGTGAATGTGCAGTGTTTCACTGTGCACTTGTGTATGTATGTTATATCCATGTCACTGCCGCTGTGTATGATGAGTCTATTCCACACATGTCTGATGTTGTGCTGCAGCTGCTGTGGGGATTATTCTCGAGGCAACAGAGAGAGAATAAAAAGCATGAAAGAGTGTGAATTGACCATAAAGCTCTGCCACTCTGAAGGGATTAGAAGGGGTTAAACTGCAGGGTGCGATAAAGACTGGCATTTCTCTGTCACACACACTTAGACCGCCGCTGTGCACGCGTGTGCGTCTCTATGTGAGTGAGAGAGAGACGTACAAGTACCATGACCTACACTAACCACATTGTCACACTTGTAGATGTGCATGTATGTGTGTGTTTGTGTTTGTGTGTGTGTTTTTGAAGATGTGTGTGTGTGTGTGAGAGTGTGTGTGTGTGTGTGTGTGTGTGTGAGTGACCTCTAACTACCATGGGGCAGTCAGGCAGTTCCAGAGCCGAGCAGCAGGGGATTACTGATGGGTTTTTCTCTGCATGCTGATGCTCAGAACTGGGGAGGAAAAAATTGTCGCATGGGAGGAAATACAGAGTAGAACGAGTGTGTGTGTGTGCGTGTGTGTGTGTGTGTGCATGTGAGAGAGCCGGCAAGACAGAAAGAGTGAGGAATCGCTGCTGGTGGTGCCGTTTAAGAGTGACTTAGTGGCTGTTACATTAGGAATACAGTGCAAAACTTCAGTTTGTCACAACTCCGCACACAGTGAAGTTTTATGTTACAGACAAATTCAACTCCCTCTTATCATAAATTAAAGGTTGGATATTTTAACTGTTACTGTTATTCCAGATGAATCATTTTTCTTTTCGGCTACAATTGTTTGGCTACAATTCTTGTCAACAGAAGTACATTTCTCCATGTCTTTGATTTCTTTGCAGCTTGCCACAAGTTGCCTTTTTTGACACGAGTGTGTGATTGTCGAATCAGCTGTGATATCTTGTTATGATGACTATAAACAAAGGAAATGGTAGCCTGTGTCACATGCATGCTTTAAAATGAGAACCACATTTCCCATAAACCTTACTGAACGAAAGGAAAATGTATGGGGTTGTGATGTAGGACTCCGCTTTTGAGAGCATCATCAATAAACAGCCTGGATGATTTAATGATTTTACAGCTTTATGTTATGGCCATCAGTTCTAACTGTTTGTAAGTGCATCATCTTTTTTTTTTCAGTTTGATATGGCAGATTCTAAATATTATGATACCCACGAGCCAGAAGTCAGTCGGAGTCAGCGGTATAAAATTCACAACATTTAACTGTTGCAATTGGAAACTCAGCTTCAGCAGCAAAATGAAACACCCTAGAGTTTTGGACCACCAGTAGCGCTCATGGGTGGATCCCCGTTTTCTTGACGTGTGAGTAATCCTGTTCTCATTCCTCCTGCCACCCTCACATTATTCCACCGATCAACAGTCGGGTGGTATTAACACAAAGAAGCGTAAGAGTGTCTCTGCATAACTTCACTGCTCCATTCAGACCTCTTTTTGTTCACTAGCCTTTAAATTCCACAATTTGCTGTTATGAATTACAGAGTGGTTATTGGTATGAAAATATTATGCGCATAGTTGTTTTATCTTAAAATCATTCAGCAACATGGTCTGTGATGCTTTATTTGAGACAGATTTCAACACAAGCAGCTTGAAAGGATTTTGCAGCGTTCTCGTTGCCCCCCCCCTCGAGTCCCTCCGGTTTTGTTGGCGGCCCTGTTTGGGTTCTGGAAATGATTACCGTGCCAGACAGACCAATCAGATAAGGCTGCTACAGCGGCCGCAGAGGGTCATGGGTAGGGGTGAGAGGTCGCATTCCATTCGCTCTGATTAGATCCACTCTTCACACTGTTACACTGTAAACTGTCACAGCTGTGTGAGCGCGCACACACCAAAACTCAAGGTTTCAGCACGTCGTGTTGCAATAATTGTTTCAAGAAGATGCTGGGGTGATGTCATCGACAGTCTTATGCACATTATCTGCTCTGTACAGCGGTAGACATGACTGCATAAAGGGATGAAACTAGAACTACATATCTGTCCTTGTTAAAGAGTGGATTTGGAATTAGCTTTATCTGCAGCTGTTGTTCTGAAATCCATTTTCCCACTGCCAAAGTGAACCAAACCGAGCTGTGCCAGGCTAAGCTTGAACATGGCTAATGGAGCCATGGATTTTTATGTGTTTGTCCTGGTTCAGTGTTTTCTGGCACTTTGCTTCACGCTTGGAGTCACAGTGCATTTTTTCCACATTTTGCAGGCTGGAAAAAGAGGCTACAGGGCCAGAGCAAGGGCTTTATACCCCAACACACACACACACATGCAAAAACACATATTCAGACTTGCGCCCGAGCTTGACCTCTTCACATGCACGTTCAAACGTGCACACGTTAAATTCAGCGATGCTTTGAGTCAACTTCGGTCTTCTCCTGTGTGTTTATTCCCACACACGAAATTAGTCACATTTTAATCTGCAGCGCAATCAGAAATCAGCAGCGCCGCTTTGGAGGCAGCCGGATGGTTGACATTTGCGCGTTGATTATGTCTTTACACTTATGGCTGCTGATGTCTTGTTTACATGAAATGTGTGCCTGCCGGCGAAAACACTATGTCAGCTACAATGACACGGCGAAGGGGATTACCGCTCGAATGCGACGAGTATATCAACCCTGTCCAAACATCTGGTTCTCTCACCGCGAGCGTGAGTGAGCCATACAGAGGAGTGTGTTACCCCACTCCAGAGGTCCTTTAGGGAAATGAATGGGGCTGATATACTGAGAGGGCCCAGCGCAGCCAGATTAACAGATTTTATCACCGTAAATGGAACTTGTTTTCACAATCTTTGGAGCTTTTCCTTTTTTTTGCTCGTTTTCACACACAGAAACACACAGTCACGCAGACATAATTAGTATGCATCGCATGAGTGTTGAGTGTTTCTCTCTTCTCACAGCCTCTCAGTGTTTAGGGGGAGATTCTTTCTGGACAGATGTTGCTGATTTTGGTGTGTTACACCTTTTTGAGTTAAACAAAGAGTGCTGATATCAAGCACGACTAACCAGAAGTCTCATTTCTTTTGCTTATGTTGAGATGTACATCTAAAAATGTGGCTTCCTTTACTGCTTATGTATTACCCTCAATGATATATCTTACCTCCAAAAGCCCATTTTAATTTACAGAATGAGATGTCTCTGGATTTCTTTTAACTGGAGCTCTTGTCTGTGTGATAAGAGCCCTCATTGAAGCTGCTGAAGACTTCCCACAGTGCTTCTGTACGCCTCCCTCCTATTATTTCTGCATCTCCCTCTCCTCTTTCTTTATTTTTCAAGCTTAAAAAACTGGCCCGGCTACCTGGCAGGACTTTATTTAGGTAGAAGAACTGGCCCGGCTACCTGGCAGGACTTTATTTAGGTAGAAGCTGACCCATTTATCTAGATTTTTTTTTTTTAAATGCAATTGAATTTTAATGGTTTTCCAGCGCTCTCTGTGACAAAAATTGTTCAAAAAGCTTATGGAGCCTGGCAAAAAACAAATAAACAAACGCAGCCTGTGAGAAGATAGTTGGCCATTACCAACGTTCCAGGAACTGAAAAGTGTAACATGAGTTGATTGAAAAGGTTCCAAATAATGAGAAATTTGGGATGCAGGGCTTTTGATGGAAACTATCACTTCTCTAACACTGGCAACAGCAACAGATATATGTTCACAGAAATGGAATATGGCCCTCTCATTCTGTGCCAAGTCGTCTTGGCAAATAGAACTAATGCTTGTTTTCAGATTGGTTATTTCGGTTATGCAAACGTTTGTCAAAGGCAGAGCTGCTCTGAAGACAGACACTTCTCTTAGTGGATGAGTCAAACCTGAGAAATTTGCTTTTATAGAGAAATGGAAATGAGGTATTTGTCTGCTGATATAACCACAACATCCATGATCAAGTAAAGTCAGTAGGTTGGCTAACTTGCTCTTCTCATAGCTGTGACTTTATGGCTTTAATTCACCTTTATAGCTCATAATTACTTCGTGAGATGCTCCTTGACATTTTCACGGCGCCTCAGTCGAACGCAAGAGCCAAAAAAGTTGTTATGGTAGTTTCAGCTCAGCACATCTTTGCTTAACTAAAATCCGCTGCCAGTCTGCTGCTTGTATAAAGTGATGAGTCATGTTTGTGCTGAGTTATACTCAAAAAATTCTGCTCATTATTTAGTTTTTAAGGCGTAAGTCTCATGCTGCAGTCATTTTGAGTCTTCATACAAAAATGATGATGATTCCGACAGTTGGATTCAATCATTTCTCATGTTTGGTGGAAATGTACTTCTCTCAAGAAAGTTTTTGAATCAATTTTGAAATTCATTTTAATGATCTCCTCGACTCAACCACGGGTCAAGGAGTTGATATTTAAGCAGTCAAACTGAGTTACTTATCTCAAAACTGATTAAATATAAGACGCAAAGACCAAAAGACCAAAAGTTTGGTACGACAGAAACAGAGCAAAATGTGATGCCAGGGGTCACTGAGGCTTTTTTCTCCTAAAGGTCCCATGGGATCCCATCATTACTCCCTTAATGTGATGTATTTCCTGTTCAAACAGAATAAGCGGATGTGGATTTAGAGCCAATGAATGAGTTCTGTAGAAATACAAGCAGTTTGATAAGTCACCCAGAACAATGTTTTCTTTTTCTAAATTATTATTATTATTTTAGACATTTAGTGCCTTTGATGCCAGTAGAAAGGTGAAACAGGGGTGAGAGAGAGTCTGTGGTTTAACCCTTTAACCACAGGGGCAACCTGTGGTTGTGGAGAAACTTGTGATGACTTCATTGGTTGGACTGGTGCAGCATGAGGTCACCACTGAAGATGCAGCAATTCCCGGGAAGTAAGCAGTGAAGAACAACTTCCGAAAAAGTTTTACGACCAAGCATGAGTCTAAATGACTTGTCAAGATGGACTCTTGTCTGGTCGAGATGCTCTTAATAACCTTGTGAACTCCTCTGAAGATCTCCTCTCAGCGTCCTCTGGGGGACGTGTCTCCCAGGTTCAGGGGAGACAGCGTGTTTACAGTATTGGATTGCTGCCTTGGAGCACATCCACAGAGACACCATCCCATCAGTCTCTCTCTCTCTTCCTTTCTCTCCCTCTCTCTGTGCTCTCACGCCCTTTCTGACCCCCAGGCCCAGGGGTGTCCACTCCACATGCCTGAGGAAAAAAAACAGTTTAATAGCAGCATTAGGAGGACTATAGCTGTAACATAGTCTGACTGAATATTTATTTAGCAGCAGCAGGTCTCCGTATGAATGATATGAGCGACACTGATATTTCACTGTGGAACAGTATTTTCATTTTTATTAGATTTGGAGGACCTGCCGTGTGTGTTTTCCCCATGTACCTCTTTATCAATACTTTTGGAAAGCTGTTCTTAGCGTTGGGCATGTGTGGCCTCCTCCTCTTATTTTACTGCTAGTATTTATGCTGTCCATATAAATAACATATTTTATTCTTTTTTATTTAATTTTACCTCTCCATTTTTTTGTCTTTTTCTCCTCTCTTATGAAATGGTTACTGCTTTAATTAGAAAGGTATGATTATCATTGTTGGAGAGGGCAACAATAACCAGCAGCAGAACCCTACCATTTTTATTTTTTTTTATCCACTTGAATTATGATTTGCACACTGAAAGAAAAGCAAAACAAAGTCAAGTTCCAATACATCACCACTCTCAACCAGGACGGCAAACATATGCAGCTGATTATTTATGAACCCCCCCATGGGCGTATGCCTGCCAAAATCTACACCACACTGCTGCACCCGGCTGAAATATTGCTTTAAGGTTAACAAGAGCAAATCATCAATATCTGGGCCGGCCTTCAAGTCCGCACGCCGGAGATAAACACACGCAGTCAGAGAGCGCAGCTCGAGGGTCTGGGTTAAGATGTTATGTTAACAAGATAGAAATGAAATGTGTGTTAGGAAAACTTGGTGGTTAGTTTGCACGAAGCTTCATGCAAAGTCCATACCCTGCTGTTATTTAAGTGTGTGTCTGTGAGAGTGAGCAGAATGACCAACAAGGACTTCTTTAAGTTATGAATGTGTGTGTACACAGTGTGTGTGTGTTTGGTTTTAGCAGTAAGAGCATTTCTGTGTTTGTATATCATCATGTGTTTATTACTGTGGACCAAAAGTGATGTCCGGTCTCCTCCCAGTAGCTTTATGGCCTGATTGTGTCAAGTTGATTTTCTAACTGTCCCTGTTACCTACTTCCAACCTACGTTAACTGCGTTCTTATAAAGCATATCAAATATTATGTTTCTTCATTAATTCCACTTGTTTCTTTTGAACTTTTTATCTTGAAATACTTACAACAAGGTGGATCATCCACTGATATCAGGATGATAACACAAGAAACAAGTGAGACCAGCTCATTAAATCAACATTATAATCATCATCATAGGGTGTGTACCAGCATGAACTTTTTGTATTTTCACGTACAAATCATGAACTGCTCATAAACTAGATATCAGCCATTTGTTTGGCTGTCCTGGGTATCATTAGACTGTAAAAACACCATTGTGATACTAAATTACACTTTGTAGGGATCTTTTCACTTGCCCACATGGAGGTCAGAGCTCAGATTCAGCTGCAGCAGCCCTGGAGCCCAGCGATAGATACTCAAAGACTCCAGCAGAGTTGTTGTTTGCCAGCATCGGGGTCTTAAAGTTTGATCATCTATTTGAAAGTTTGACCAGCTTCACTTTATTTTGTCCATCAAATAAAGCATTAGAAAGAACACATGCGCAGTGGTTAAGACCCCCCCTCCCACCGACCCCCGTGAGGCCGTGGCCCTGCAGCAGTGCTGGAATGCTGTCAGGCCTTAGACGTGATAATCAGAACCAGACTCTGCAAACTCAGGATCCCGCCCAATCGCTATCAGACCAATGCAAAGCTTGATTTCAACCCTCTTCCTCTGCAACCGTAGCCTTGTGTCAAAAATGTAGATCCAGATTTGATTAGCGATGGAATTAGAGCAGAGTTCCTTCAGTGTTTTTATGTCACGGCCCCCTGAGTAAGGACAAATTAGGCTCCAGACCCCCATTTGATGAAGTTTTTGGTCCCAGAGATCCCATAAGGAAAAGAGTTCTGTTGTTGATTTAGTGTCAAACGGGACTGAAGTGAATTATAAATCTGTCCAAAATGTAAATTGAGATGGAGATGGTGGTGCTCAGAGCCTCACTTGAACATAAAAGACATACGTTTTCCAACTAAAGAATGAAATAATAGTGTAATCGAGTTAAAGCCCATTCTGATGCAGAGCACCTGCATCCTCCCCTCAGGGACACCTATAGGGACTACTTTGACAACCACTGCTTGAGAATATATTGTGATAGGAAGTGAAGGTAGGTTACAAATGCTCTCTGTGGACAGTGATCATACAAAAGTAGAGAAATATGTTTCTCTTTCAGTTGTGGACACTTCATGAGCTGTGCTGGGCGGGGTGGAAGAAGTCAGTTGTTATTCTAAGAGCAATCTGTGAGCACCTCAACACCAATCAGCCAATCTCAATTTAGTCAAATTGCATCGGACCGAATCAGGAAACATGGAAGAACATGCATGTGGCAACTCAATGTTTGTGCAACAAGTCTGTATCCATGGCTGTTTATAGATCTTTAGAATAAGTTTTGTATCATATTTTGTCTCCCATGAACCATCAAGTTCTTCTTCCTGCAAAAAAAAAGGCTCACAACAAACCTGTAAAGTTTTTCTCCTTTATTACCACGGAAAATCCCTCTGAGAGCATTTTGTAAATATTAGTGCTAGTACTAATGAAACAAATGTATTCATACTGGTGTGAAATCTAATCAAAGTGTCACACTGGGATCATTTCAGATTAAGAGCTTCTCAGACTTATGAAGGAAAATGAGGGCATGAGGTTTGGTTTCCTTGCAGCATTATTGCTTTAAACTAACGGCTGTAAAGGCTATTCACATGTGGATAGACTGTAGGGTTGATAATATAGAGATATTTAGAATTTTTATATGAACATTTAACACTTAAAAAGCCTCTAAACAGCATTTACTGTATATTACTGGATACTCAGCTGACAGGCAGGAAAGTGTTGTAGTGATTAATTGCTAATAATTTGATAGTTTAGTTTCAGTTGTTTAGCTGAAAAACACCAGCAGTCTCTGGATTTGGAGGATTTGCTGCTTTTCTCTGTTACATCTGAATGCAAATTGGATATCTTTGGGTTGCAGACAAACAAAAAACTGATGTGACCTCAAGTTCATTTTTGACAAAAGCACCACAACAGAAAGCTGATTTGCTTGTCTGACCCCTGCGGACAGACAGAAGAGAAGAAGAGAAGGTTGGACTTATTAGAAGCGAAGAGGAGCGCGACGGGTTAAACGCTCCAGATTTAGACGAGCTCTTCCTCCATCTGATCTGAACTGCTGTGTGCACTTTAATAAGCACTTTCATTTATATTAAAGATGCAAATGTAGCCTTTACAGAGAGATTGATATGCATGGAGGAAACGTGTGTATGTGTGTGTGTGTGTGTGAGTGTGTGTGTACCACTTTATCAGGGTCCTCTGTTCATTAGCCCAGTGTAATTGTGTTAGCAGTGTTGCTGGCAGTGCGGGAAGAAAATATCTGTGTGTAAAGGTCACATCAGAGGAGAGATGACATATGGATAGATGACACACACACACACACACACACACACACACACACACACACACACACACACACACACAAACACACACACACTGTCAGATGCACATGAAGACAGTTTTGGCTGTGTTTAAGCATGTGTTTGGATGTCTCCTCTTGCCCTAAGGTATGCATATGTCTTTAAGTGTGTGCGTGGGTGTGTGTGTAGGTGTGTGAGTGGCTCATTCAAGTGGCAGTGTTTAATCAAGTGTGAAGTTCCTCCTCTGTGAGCTTGGCATCTGCAATGTAGGCAGCAGAAAGAGCAGCTACGTTATCGCCTATGTTGTGTGCACATAGGTTTCTTTATAGGTGCCATGTTGTTGGTATATATGTATTTTATTTTAGACATATACAGCATCATCTTATCAGATGAGAAACACATTGCTGTGTAGTAGGACTGCGGCTAGTGCCAAAGAAATCGAGCAGTTTAACACATAAAAGCTTGGAAGAAAGGATTAGAAACATAAATGGTGATGTAAACAACAGTGAGAGTACATGAATACATAAACCTGCCTGTAAATATCCTCCCTGTGTTTGACAGATTGTGGATATGAGAGCACTATTGTGTGATCGAGAGGTGCTGCTTGTGGTTCTTCATTTGAAATGAAATAAAATAACATTTTGGTAGTTGACACACCATACCATTTCGGATCATACTATTTCCTGCCCACCTTCACGTGTGGGAGTACAAGTGTGTCTCCTCAGTGTTTATCTGTGCTGTTTTAATACAGGATGACAAAGGCTCTTTGAAGTATTGTTATAATGATGATGTTATCATCATTTCTTGCGCTGCTTTGATGGACAGCTGTCTTGATATTATAGGAAAGGCACCACCAGGACTTTTCCAAGGTATGAAAACATCTTTAGTCTGCAAGAAACAAGCAGCAGCAGCAGCAACATCTCCAAAATCTACCCATAGTTTTGATAATTTTACCAAGCAGCTTGGTTTTAAAACATTCCAATGGTGGTTGGTGGCCTGCCAGAGTGGCTGATGGAGTAGGCAATTACCGAAAATTTACCAGCATTTGGCTCCTGACTGCTGTTAATTTTTCACTCTTGTTATACTTCACAGCCAATAGGCTTCCGTCGATATTATGTGCAGTAGGAGTTATTTTAACCTCGTATCACCTCTTTAAATGATTGAGTCACACTGACTGTGTTCAGCAGCAGTGACGGCAGAATGGACCAGCTGCTTTGGTTCAATTGACCATTACAATATCACGGCAAAGTCAACGCAAGTTGGCCAGTTAAATACTTGTGCTACTGTCATATTCATCATGATTCTCTAATATAGAAAGTTTATTATGTTATTAACTAAAGTGTGGTGAGTTAAGTACTATTTGCTAAAAGTGCAGGCTCATTGTTGTAGATTTTAAATTTGATAAAGAAAATATGTCATAGCTCGCCATTCCTACAATGCTGCATAGTGCAAATCAGCAGAATAGAATGATTACTAGTATATTTTTAGTTCTTGCACAGTGTGGCACACACACACAACGCTGCATTGCTCGGAAATGCACTGTACAGTAAGTAGTTGTTGTACTCACCTGTCATTCTGTAACTCTGCCCGGGGTTCAGCTTCTTTTCCCCGTTCACTGTGAATACAAAATACATAACGAGTGGACTGGACCTCCCCGTGCCACTGTGCTCCTCGGAGTTCAAACGCTGAGCTGAGTCAGCACTTGGTAGTCACATCTGTGACAGAGGCTGTGAAACAGCAGAAAGACTGTGCACGCCTCAGTGAAGGGAACGTTCCCAAGTGAACATCTCAGCCGGAAGACTCACCATGAGAGTTAATGTAGTCAGACGCAACATTGTGGGTGTGTTTGGTTTGGGCTTTGGACAGGTTTAAGGGTTTATGGACGGATGCCAAATGTCAATGATAACTTTTCCTTTGAAGTATTATTTAATCTGTGTATTGCTATCATTTATTATCTGTTTACACAGCAGCCTCCACCTATGCCACATGGTAAATAGTGTTGGGCATCGTTTGAATTTGATCAATTACGGTTCCTGTGGATTCTTCTTTGTTGGTGTTCAGTGGCTTCTTCTTCCAGTCGATGGACTGGGTATCGAAACTAGGAATTCCGGGAGAATCAAAATGTTAGTCCTGGTTCCAATCGATAACCCTAATGGTAAATGAACTGTACTTTTTCTACTTGTTCTAGCACTTCTTTAGTCTTCTGACCACTCAAGGAGCTTTTACACTACACATGACATCCATGTACACCCATTTATATACACATATACATAATGGCGGCCATAAAGGTGCCAAATGCCCTCACAACAATGACACACTGGGAGTGCTTGTACAATCTAAATGTCCAAGCACCACCTTGTGATCTTCTTATGGGTGTGCACAGGAGTAACCATTGTTAACAAATGAATTAGGAAACACTTACAATTAAATTATAATGTGTTATGAACAATTTATCCCTTTTTTTTTATATACTTCCATATCAAAATGATATTTAGCAAAACACCATCAAAATGTAAAGCACAAAGATGAAACTATAAAGATTAAAGATAAAGCAGTGTGTGCTCAGCAGTTAACGATGACGCATGCTGGGAATTCAGCGAGACTGAATGTAGGCACAACATTACAGAGCTTACAGAGCGGAATTAAAGCGCGAAGGAGAATTCACCTCTATAAACTGCAGGGCAGACTTCAAGTGTAAACCTGGAAAGCTGTCAATAAGGCTGAATTGTACGGCTCTCAAAGAGAACAGCAGTGCAGACAGAAACAACTCAGTGTGAGTTTGACTCTCCAGTAGACAAGCTTGTACAGAGAGGACAGCTTAAAAGTTCATCTCTGTGGTCACAGACAATGTGCAGCTGAGGTCAGAGAGGCTGTATTGTAAATGATAAAATCACAGCAGCTAAAAAAAAGAAAACAGCAGGCACACTCTGCAAACAGAGCCAGGTACATGAGTAAGTTTAACTGTTAAGCAGTGGGATTTTGGTTTTGGCTGCTGAGAAAGAGTGGAATCTGTGAGGATCTGACTAAGCATGGTGTGTGCCAAGTTGAAACCAAAAAGCAAAAAAGTTGACTTAGACAATAATAATGTTTCCATAGAGGGGTATAATCCATGACAATAAATATGAAGGCATCATTTGGTTGTGCTGTGTTGGATGTTTTTTTTTTTATATCTGGGTTGCATCATGTTACACTCCGGTTCCCTTCAATCATTCGGCACTTCCAGGACGAAATGAAAGCCTCCAGGAAACGATCCATTAAAAACATGTTGCCCAACAAACTTTGCTTTTCCTCCTGAAAAATTATCCACAGTTATCTGGGGTTTGGCTTGGGGACTTTACACTTTCAACAGAAAGATTGTGTTACAAGCTGGGTAAGAACGTGGGTAAATTCTGAGCAGAGAACATCCAAGGTTTTTGGAGTTTGACCCACATTATTAACTAAAAGTCAGGATATCTCAGCCTTGGTTGGTGGATCCACCACTTTGGTCCAGACTGAAATACCTCAACAATTATTCAATGTCTTGCCATGAAATCCTGCACAGATATCCATGATGCCTAGAAGATGAATCCAAATGACATTGGACGTTACCATCAATTAAAAGTGATCTGTTATGTTACAACGTCACCTATGAATAAAAGTAACACGCTAGTAAATTATTATTTTTTGATCAGTCAGAACATATGATCAAAATTTAGGAGTTACCTAATCTTGTTTGGTACTTATATATACCTACCCAGCCCAGGTAGCCAAACAAGATTACTCCTGAATTTATTATTTTTTTTACCCAAATGCAGTTATGAAAGCTCATTTAAGTGCAATTAAGTTGACAGAAGCTTTTCACCAATGCAGAGTGTGCATTTTACCATTATGTTGTTCTTGTCCTTTTCCCTGGCGAATTGAAAATAATGTTTGTACTTCCATGGTTCAAAAGCTGTCGTCTCTGCCATCTTGCCGGCGTTCGAAAACACTCACACACACACAGGTAGCATAGGTCAGCAGGGCACAGGCGCATCATCACACATCCGCAGGTACAGTAGCATAGTACTGTCTGACAAAAAGCAGGCTGCAGTCGGAATTTCTCTTTCCTTATCCAGATAAATTCTTAAAGCAACAGATTACTTTTTTTTTTAAATAACGAAGTTACTGATTGTTTAACGTACGAAACTAATGCGTCACGTTACACATTACACGGAAAAAGTAATTAGAGTACTTGTGGGTAACGTGTTACAAAGTAACATCAATGGGGAAACTCTGTGACTTACACGTGTAATATATGAGGGTATCTGTGTGTGCTTGAAGGTTTATTCATCAATTTAACATTTCCATTTTCTTTATCATGATTTTTCCATTTCCATTTCATATACATTTAAACCTAGCCTGACTGGTACTGGATTTTTGGCTAATACCAATACTACGGAGTAAAAATGACAATATTGATATATTGGCCAATATTTTTTAGATATATAAATGAACTGATTTTTTTATATTGAACACTTGTGACAAAGACATGTAATGAAAACAATATTTTACAGTTAACCAATAATCTTTATTGTCCAAAATGTCCTCAGTGCACTGAAATAGTAAACTTATAATAATGAATTAAATATGAAATCATGAATTAATTTAAATGACCCCGTACATCTTTTCTGCATTAAGTTTTGTCTTAAAATAAAAGTTTTCATATTAGCACACACTGGACATGTATGGCAATATCCATATATCGATAGAGGCCAATCTCGACCTACTGATACATCTGCCAGGCTCTATTTAAAACCAGCCCAAAAAGTCTCTGGTCACCTTTACCGATTTATTTGATTCTGATTAAAAAATAACTTTATCACTAACCAATCTCTACTCAGTCTCATGCAGAACAGCCGTTGCCCAATCAGCGTGTTGATGTCTCCACCCTCCTAATGGTGACAGAACATTTGCTCCCGTTTATAGCCAGTATTACAGCGCCGCCGTGACAATAAAACAGGTTTCTATTGCAGTCTGGGTATAAAGTCTCTCAACCAAGATAGATAGTGATATTCTTCTCGCCTGCAGATATGAAACTACAGTATGCACTTAGTTTCCCATCTGTCTCCACACAGGCCGATCAGGGAACCCCACCACCCAAACCCCCCACTCTTTTGTCCTTGTGTCAGTGTTTCTTTACTGTGTCTTTTTTTTTCTTTGTATGTATGCACACACACACACATAAACACACTATTTCCAATGCAGTGATTTTCCTCTTCCAGACTTGGAATGAATGAGCTGTGGAGGTTCTTCCTTTGTTTTCCCTTTCTCTCCATCTCTCCATCCTTCATTGCTCTCTCCCTCTCATTTTCTTAAACTGCAAAATTGCTGTTTTGCGGTTTGGAGCCAGCTTCGATTATCTACGCCAAATTCCCCGATAAAGAACTGTGTTTCTAGGCCTATTCAAGCACTTAAAGCCTCTCTAAATGGCTTTAGCTGCAGGGTCCCCTTTTTGGAGACTGCACAAATACACACACCCCAGCACACGCGCACACACACACACACACTCCATTGCATTGAGTTCAACACCCATCATGGGAATGATCCAACTGCAGAGTAATTTCTCTTTTTAAAGGTTTGTCAGCACATACAAATCTTTCTCTCTCCCCTCCACACACACTCACATCATCTGTTATTATGCTGTTGGACAATTAGTGTGTGCGTGAGCATGTCTGCGTGTTGACAGATGTGCTTCTGTGTTTCCGAGAGGAAAGGTGTGTGTATTGGTATGAAGGAGGCTGTGGACCCAGGGACATTCAGACTGGACTGCATGTGTTGTTTAATCAAATTCACTTTAATCTATTGCTTATGAGGAGATGTTTTTGGTGGATGGAGAGCTTACAAAGTGTTCGATCCTCCTGGCTCCAGCTTCATATTTGCCAAACAGACTTGTGTGTGGTATCAATATTCTCATCAAAATCTCAGTGAGGTAGCTAATATGCATATTTATTAATCTGCTTAATTATTCCTTAAACCACAGGGGCCAGAGTTTGAGGACTTATTGGAATAAAAGTTTTTTATTTTAGCAAGAAATTGTGAAGGTTGAAAGAGGGGAATCTTTTCTTTTTTGTGAACACCAAATAAACATTTTTCTGTTTTCTGAGGGGGCTGAGAGAATTGTTTTTCCTCTTTCATCTCAGCCAGTCTGTACTGTTCAGTTCCTTTTACTCTGCGGCCTTTGTCACAGCTAACTTCACTGTTGTCTCAGGGTGGCAGTAGGCAGACATGTGCTTCCTCTGATACACGCATTGAACACCAGCTACTTATCTATACCTGCCAGAGACAAGCTCCACCTGGGGAGTGTAATGTGCAATGCTATCCCCCGAGATGAAAAAAAAATCCCAATTGGAGCTGTTGTTTTTATTCGTTTCTATTTGTGTGAGAGTAGTTTGAATAGCTGCTCTGAATGTACCCTCCACCTTTTTGTTCAGAGGACAAAATACTAGACAAAATGTGGGAAAACACTCATCAGGTACTAGTAGATGGATCTAAGTATTCATGGCAACAAAGAGGTGGTGGCTCACTCATAATTTCTATGGACAAAAGTTGCTGTTGACATTTCTGCAAATAAAGAATCCAAACAAAAACATCAACTTTTTAACAACTGTGATAAAATTTGAATTATGTTTAGTTGTGTTGGAGTAGATTGTAGTGCATTAATTTGCACTGGTTTGCTGTATGACATTATCGAGAGTTATAGAAGTTATACAAAGATTCTAAAACACAAAAAGACAATAACTTCAGAGCAGAAATCAGTGAGTACTCTATATATATTTAGAATGATGTTGCCATTTCATTTTTTTCTTATCTACTAAACTACTTAAATAGCAGCAGTCTTCTGGCTAAATGTAGAATATTTTCGAGACAGAATAGAATAAAATCTGACATATGAACTGTTATTCAAACCAAAGAGCAAAGTCTTCTGCAAAACGTTCAGAAAACCATTATACAATCACAGGTACCGATTTGCACTCACACTTACACTCTTATAAAAGGTGTTTTGAGTGAGAGACATGACTCACTTTTTTTTTCCTTGATTGGGAGACCTCTCTCTACATCACTGCAATCATTATCGGCCTCTCCACCTACATGTATGAAATTAATATCAAGTGTTTCTTTAATGGGAGTGTGACTGAAGTACTGAAATACATCAAATGCCCCAAAAACTGAAATGAAAGCTCACCATTAAATAACAACTAAAAACACCAAGGCTTCATGATTTTTCAAGGAAAAGGGTCTTCCTGTCATCCGTTGTTACACGTATTATTGTAGCTCAGGTGATTTGTCCATTGCAGGGTGCAAACAACAAGCTTACTGCAGTTGTCAGGTTTTTTACTTTATCTCAACAATCCTTAAATCCCTCCACTCTGGAGAGCTTGGAGACAGAGTGAGCACATTGTAGTGGAGACAGATTAGGAATGATTAAGACTCAACCACTCAGCTCTGTTCAGTGCAGATTTTTACTGCACTGTCTGAAAGAGTGATGGCTGAGCTGCACCTGTCAGCTCCGAAAGTAAGTGCGTTTAAGTGAGTCTCTGTATCCCTGTATCCGTAGCGCATAAGTTTGTACGGTGTGTGTGTGTGTGTGGCTGTGTGTGTGTGTGTGTGTGTGTGTGTGAGCGTGCAGCTGTCTGAGTGTCAGTCGAGGAATGTAACTGTAAATGAAACCACTGTGTCCCTACTGCATGGTGCTGCAGCCCACATGCACACATGCACACACACAGACACACACAGTCCAACCCACATTCTTTTTGTTCCTTCGGCCTCACACAAAACATTTACTTCATGCGATTCACACACAAGTAGTAGGTCCAATTAGTTTTGATGACATGGCATATTGTCATCGGTGTCATCCAATTATTTTTGCATACGAGATAAAACATGACAAAACGCAATTAAAAGACATCAGTCTGTGCCAGCTGAGTAACCTGGTATGTGCTTAAAATGAAGAACTCAGAGGAATTCAAACAAAGGCTCTGTTAATGCTTCATCTGCCACAGGATATGCAGAAATACTGAATGAAACGATGTGTCAGATATAAACACAGATCTTTGGTGAGTCCACGCTCACTAAACTGTTTCAATGAGAGAAAATCAGCCCATTTTAGCAAGTAGTCTGGTCTCATTTAGAAGCATCAGTTCTGTCTGGCATCATTATGTCAAATTGCTCATTTGATGACATCTGAAGGGTGTGTTATACTCCATGAAAGCCTTCTGTTAAGTACCCAAATCGTATTTTCTTCGCAAAGATGTGGCAGTATCTTGAAAGCAGATTAGAGCTGATAATCCTCCTGAGTATGAAGTAAATGACACTTCATAGAAAAGTTTGGTTGTAATTAGTACCAAGTAGGCTGCTCCACCTCACTGGCAGATGTGTGTATAACTACAATGCTAGTTTTATTAAACAGGATATTTTTGTCTTCTCTGTGTGTGTATCCTTTCTGTTTAATCAAGCTCCTCTTCCCCTCACTTCCTCCTTGTCGTTTTCATCTCTGTCTGTCTGTTAAAAGCCAGGCAAGGAGGGTGTGAGATGACTACAGTCTGCAGTATTAGCACTTGTCAATATTACGCCTTTCAGACAATGGATTCCTAATAGAAATCTCCTCACGTTCAAGTGTGTGTCCACCTCCTGCCCCCGTTCTCATATCTCCTCCTCTGTCCTCGGCTGACCTGCCCTGTAACTTTAACTTTGCCACCATCTGTTGTTGCAAGAAGCCTGGAGTTAAAAAGTGAATTTATCAGATCGAATTCTGTATGCATTAGCCTGAGATGTTTGTTTTTCTGCATTTAAGCAAATAATCTACTGTCAGATGTCAGAACTTTTGCAGGAGTAAAATCCTCATTCGGACTTTCAGATTAACTTTGTTTTCATAGATAAAACAATAACCATGAACATTTCATTCTTTGTTTTAATCTTAGCTACAGCAAGCAATGCTGCCTCATGGCATTAATGTGTCCTTTTACTCACCCAAAAACATTGTGATACATTGTGTGTATCTTAATATATCTACAATCGTATGGTTAAACCTAAAAAAAAAACATCAACAGAGAACAAAAACAATATGTGTTATGCGGTTGCTTTTGCAAACCTCCTGAATCAAGCAATATAACTGTAATAATAGTGACAGATTTGTCCTACTGTCATACAATACCGTGTTTTGATGAATGTTGTAAAAATGTGTGATGTGATACTTCCAATAAAGAGGATGTTGCTGCTTTCTAGAGCACAAAACACACCTACCATGTATTCCAGGGATTTGAACTCGCAGTGTTTGCTTGACTCACTTACCTAAGGCTCTCTAAACACAATTACAGGTAGAATCAGAGAGCGAAACTGCAGCACTACCTGGGGCTTCACACACCACTTGGATTTTACACCTTGTCCCTGTGCTCAAAATATGTTTCAACTGTGACCTTGTTGATTTTATGAGTTTTGTAGTTTCCTAGAGCTGACACATGCGTCTTCATGTGATGTCTTCAAAAGTCTTGTTTAACCAACAAATGGTCCAAAACCCAAAAGTGTTCAGTTTTCTTGTCATGCAGTACATGACAAAGCTTAAAAAATTTCACATTTGACCTGCAGCCAGCAATGTGTTTGGCCATTTTTGCTTGAAAATGACTCAAACAACTATTAATGATCAAAAAATTAATTGATTGATGTCTAAATAATTGACAAGAGGTAAAACTACATGATACTTTGCCTCTGTACTAGACTCTGTACCACACCTTTTGGCGAACACAGTGCATCCCACCTATTGCGTGTAGATTTTATAAGGCTGCCCTTAAATGATCAGCAGTCTGAGTGGTACTCAATGTTAGGTTTCAGTACAGACGCCTGATAACCTAGCTCCAGGCTGACTAAAAGCCAATACGCATGTATTTTTAAATCAGACTCTCTCTGAGACTCTGGCACGATTTCTCCATGTTTGAGCTTCTTGATTAGTTGTGCACTGACTGTGCAACAAGGTTAAAGTTCAGATAACTTCAGCACAAAGTGTAAAATAGCTTGAACTTTTAGTATAAGGTGTGAAACCTGAGTGGTGTTACAAAGCCCACAGAACCTCTTGGTTCAATGAGGTCATAAATGCAGGTGGCGGTACCAAGTGGTTCCAATTCCAGTTGAGGTCCCCCACATTCCCTCTCTCCACTGTACTTTATCCAAAAAAGATGTTTTTAAAATGGAAAGGGTATGTATGTAAATATTTATACTTTGCTTGAGGTTTGTACAGTTAGGCTGTCTTTATATATGCTTTGTGTACATTCAGTTTATCTATAGGCCAACGTGTTTGGACATGTGCCTGTGTGTATTTTAGTAGTAAATAAGATTGAACAGATGCAGTATAGACAAACACACAGACTGTCACGGAGTGAGGCCAGCAGGCATGGATGTGAGCTCCATGCTAAAGAAGTCATGTGTATAAATTAAAAGTGTTTGGCCAAGGTCTGAGGCTGCGTGTGCAATCGATGTGCCAACAGCAATAAATCAGCACAGGATAGACCTGAATGCCTCATCTAATGTGGCAGGTGGGCTTCAGGTTGGCCCTGACACACACACACACACACACACACACACACACACACACACAAACTGACAGAAGTTACGGCCCGGTTAATTCAAGATTTTTTTCAATCAGATAATTCTGATAGGAGGAGGTTTCAAATAGAAACTCAGACAGACCAAGCCATGATTTATTTCACTTTATAAGCTTGGTTTTCACGACCCAGCTTGTGTAGGGTAAAGGAAGTAACATAAAACCAGTTGTACTTAGTGAAACAAATTTATTTAATGGCTGGAATTAATTAGGATTAATAATACAACAAATAGAAGTGAGGTAAACTAGAAGGGAAACAAAGGACAAGCTGATGCTGTTCAAACCAAATAAATAAATATAACCAAAAGAACATTCTATAGAGTCTGAACCACCTAAACAAAAAAGGAAAGAAAAAGCTCACGATGTTTCCTATGATCACCAAAAAACGAAGAAACAGCACCCCTAAACCTAGTGACTTTAACATACATATCTCTACGTGTATGTGAAATCAGCAAATCAACTATATCTGGCCCAGTCCCTAGGTAGTGAACGAGTACCTCAACAGAACACTAGCAAATACAACTATTAACGTTGACAATATATCACAATTATAATATCGAGAAGCATGTTGGCAAGCTTAAGAGAAAACCCAGCCGCCAGTCTGTTGTTCAAATTAAATCACGCAGATTGGAGATAGGGGCCAGTTGCCACTCCAATCGTGATCCTCCGGCTCTCCGGGAAAGGATGATGAAGGTAACCATGCCTCACCGGCTGGAACCAATCGGGAGCAAATGACCGCACACCAAACTCTGCATACACAATAAACGCTACAGGCAAAGAAAGACACAGGCGCTTTGGTGATAGCTGCAACAGTTAGGTATTGGTATGGAGTTACAGTATTTTGCATCAGTATAGAAGCCAATGGTAGCACCAATACAGTGGTACCTTAAATGTCATTGAATGCATCATCTATAAATGATTTATGTAAGAGGAAGAATTCAGTATGAACAAGCCCAATTTAATGACCACACAATCCCAACATGAATTGTTGGGCTGTTTAGGATTCTGTACACCGCAGCAGGAAGAAACTTTGTTCCCCATTAAAACATTCTGTCTCATTATTCAGCTTTTTTCTTCCCATACTTGCATGCGCCCACAGTCGCTTTCTAACTTCTTCTTTCGGAAACTCAACCGCTTTTTTTTCTTTTGATCTAATTCTGACATTAAAGCGACACTTTTAAATCCAAAGTTTGTTTTTCACTTCGTCTTCCTCCTTTCTCTCATCTCTTTGTCCCACTTTACTCAAACAGCTCCTAACATCATCATCATCAGCTCTCAGCTCCACTGGCTACTAAAGCTATATGACCACCGAGTCCATGTGTGCTGCTTAGTTTTGACTTATTTATAGAATTTATAAAACACATCAGAGGAGGTGAGATGAAAATGTAAAAATAGACGTCTTAACGTGTCATTTTCTCTTCGCTTGTCTATTCATGCGTGTGCACATTCTTATGTTGATCTGTTGGACAAGTGCACGGGTGGTGCATGAGTGTGTGTGGGCATGTCTGTTTTATGTCAATGATGTCTATGACTATGTGTGTTGAGAAGCAATGAAGGCAGTAGGATGTGTATGTAAAAAATGCCTTTTATCACATACTACAGTATATGTGTGTGTTGTGTGTTCACATTTTGTGTGCGTCTAAGACACTAACAGTAGGTGTATTGTCCTGATGAGACAGGCAACAGCATCGTCATCTGGGCCACTGTAATCATGGCTGGGCTGGAGATGAAAGACACTATTGACAAGAAGTGAAGTGTCTGAGACAGAGAGAGAGAGAGAGAGGGAGGGAGAGAGAGAGAGCGAGAGAGAGAGAGAGGAATGTAATGAAAGGGAAGAAACAGCAGCAGAAATAAGAGACGGGAATAGTTTGCTGACCAAACTCCATTATGAAACAGGCGTTTGCCTTGTGTTCTGTACTTAGTATTAACCAATAAACTAATGAAAAAAAAGGTTGTATGGTATGTGAGTACCGTTCCAAATCATAGTAACCTTTTGAACCAGTATTTTGTTTGTGTGGGTGGAAGGTGAACATCAGTAAATGAAAAGTATTTTTCTCATGGTTGACCCTGTGAAGTGGATAGAACTGGATACCCCTATTCCCGTGTGGATTGATATACTTTTTATTTTCTTTTTAAGGCTCAGAGAAAGTTTAGAAATGGCTAATAATGGAACTGTGGGTAATTACAAAGAGATATCTGTGTAAGTCTTTCATAACTAAGATCATTAATCCACTAACTGATTAAAGCACTTTCCCAGCGGTCTCCTGTCACAAGCATTGGGTAACCAAGATCGCTGTCTTTAGCCAAATGAATTAGTGGTCACGTGGCATCACAAGCATTTGCTTAAAGTTAACAGAATTTCATTTTCTGTGCCACCCACTTCCAACATGCAGGTTCACAGAGTAATAAATCTCAGCTGGTTAGAAGACAAGAGTATCCTGATGTCAGCTGGATCATACTCTTCTACTTTTGACTGTAGAGGTTGCATATTCTGGACAAAACTGTTTCTCAAACCTTTATGACAAGCTGCCAGGTCTCTCAACAAAGTAGAAAGATTCAGTAAGATCTATTATCGTCATCACATGATGATGATAATAGCGGCAATAGTATTGATGATTGAGCATGTGGAGCAGCCATGTTGCTTTTGCACTAGAACTTTCAAAACATTGCATTCAGGGAAAGGCCTCAGCCGATAGCAACCCTGAACCTGGAAAAGCGCATATCGAAAATGGCTGCATGGTCTATCTCCTTTTTCTTTTCTTCACAGTTTTCACTTATAGCAATCTTTCGCACAATCTCCACAGTCTTTCTATTAAAACAGTATGAAGCCAAATAGCTTTCACTTCTCTCTCCGTCTTACTGTCTCTCCTCTTTTATCATGTTGGACCAGTTCTTTCTTCTCTCTCCCTTTTCTTTTTTAGGAAGCAGGGTCCCTGTATTTCTCTGCTCTGTTGCTCTGTAGTAAATATACTATAGGATTCTCCCTGCAGCCCTGCTTGTAATTTATGGATGTTTACCTGCTATCACGATGCTGCACATCAATGGCTCACCCCCTGTGTGATTTTGAATGTGTGGGCAGGTCTCCTTTTTTTATGTTGTGTTGTATGCACACGCACGTTTTCATACACTCTTTTTGTGCGTTTTCGTGTGTATTTGAGGTGTGTATGTATTTTTGTGTACATATGCGCTCTTTGTCGGGCTGGATCCTTTAATACCTCCAGACGATCGATACGCAGAGGAGCAATGTTTGGCCCTGTCTTCTTTTAAAAGATGCACTCCACGGAGTGGTGCAAGCCAAGAGTCGAGAAGTCAATAAAACAAAGCCGATAGTGCCCTCATTTGTTTTTTTGGACTTCAGCATCGAGGCCTCTGAGTCTGGGTCTGAAGGCGAATATTTAGTGTCTTGTCATTTCGATACAAACAAATAAATTCTTTTTGTCAGCTCTTTGGAAGTGCAAAACACAAGCCCATGAATATATTGACATTTATGTTTGCTAAGATTTTGCTTTGTTTCTCTTTCTCAGGGCTGGTGGTGGACGAGGCTGAGGATCAGGGGATGAGGTTATAAAAAAACAGCGGAGAAAGGAGGAAAAAAAAAAAGAAAGAGGAAGTCGATTGCTCGGAAACTCTTCTTTTGTATCATCGTACCCTGCAGTCATATAAGGCACTGACTGACCCAGCAGAGGATTATACACTCAAAAATACACACTTACACCCACTCGCCTACACCTCCCCTTCCCTCACCGCCATGTCCTCCCACCTCAACCCACCTTTTCTCATCCTCCCCATCCTCTTCCTTCTCCTCTCCCTGTCCCTGCCCTCCTCCTCCTCCTCCTCCTCCTCCTCTTCCTCCTCCTCCTCCTCCCTCCTCTCCTTCTTCCCACCGGAAGGAGGTCTCACACATTTGGTGGTCCACAACAAAACAGGCGAGGTCTACCTGGGAGCCGTCAACTGGATTTACAAGCTGTCCAGCAACCTAACCAAGCTCCGAAGCCATGTTACTGGCCCAGTTACAGACAACCCTCGCTGTTACCCTCCGCCTGGTGTCCAGTCCTGCCCCCACGAGCTGGTACAGACCTCTAATGTCAATAAACTTCTGCTACTTGATGCTGCCCACAACCGCTTAATTGCCTGTGGGAGTACTTCCCAGGGAATATGCCAGTTCCTGCGTCTGGATGATTTGTTCAAGCTCGGCGAGCCCCATCACCGTAAAGAGCATTATCTATCCAGCGTTGCTGAGGCAGGCACTATGTCAGGTGTCGTGATCTCCCCGGATCTTTTTGGTGGAGGTGGGAAGCTTTTTGTTGGCACTCCTATTGATGGGAAATCTGAATACTTCCCAACACTGTCGAGCCGCAAGTTAATGTCCAACGAAGAGAACGCTGACATGTTCAGCTTTGTCTACCAGGATGAGTTTGTCTCCTCGCAGCTAAAGATTCCTTCAGATACGCTGTCCAAGTTCCCGGCATTTGACATCTACTACATCTACGGCTTCAACAGTGAGCAGTTTGTGTATTATCTTACCTTACAGCTGGACACCCAGCTCACCTCACCAGATGCAAGCAGCGAACAATTCTTCACCTCAAAAATCGTCCGCCTATGTGTTGATGATCCTAAGTTCTACTCCTATGTTGAGTTCCCCATTGGCTGCACCAAGGACGGAGTGGAGTACCGCTTAGTTCAGGATGCTTATTTGGCCAGACCGGGGACCCGTCTGGCACGTTCTCTTGGTATTCAAGAGCATGAGGAGGTTCTGTTTACTGTATTCGCCCAGGGTCAGAAGAACAGAGCCAAGCCACCCAAGGAGTCGGCTTTGTGTCTGTTCACAATGAGACGGATAAAGGAGAAGATTAAAGAGAGGATTCAGTCATGCTACAGAGGAGAGGGGAAACTCTCCCTGCCCTGGCTGCTCAACAAGGAGCTGGCCTGCATCAACTCGGTGAGTGTTTAAGGCAGTAGCTCTCAAAAGTGTTTCTGTGATCATTAGTAATCATGAAAATTGTTTTTGATTGTTCTAGGAACTTTGGATTGTAGCTGTACGTGTATGTGTTAGAATATGCTGTTTCACATCACTTTACAGTAAGTTGCAAGTACTGTTTCTAGTTCCCAGAATAAGGTTGGGTTGGACAGTTTGTCTTTACCTTGAACTTTGCCAAAAGCATTTTAGTGGTCAGGGTTTTTAGGGTGTGAGTCAGTCTGAAAAGGTTACATCCAACTCTGAAGCATTTAATCCATTAATTTGTCTATGGAGGTGAGAAATTTGGTGTGAGGTGGCTTCAAATAATTGTACTGTGAGACCTGAATATGCAGAAACATTTTAGGTTCTTAGAAAACTGGGCAGTTTCTTAGTGAAAACAAAATCGAAGCCAAACTCAGACCATAGGGGGAAAACCCATAAAGGCAATGTTTGGAGTGAATTCCAGCATTAGTCTAATGTTAAACTGACATTTCCAGAAACTGAATACATTTTGCCCCCATACTCTCACCACCGAAGCCAAAATCTCCACCCAGGCGGGATGGCAGGTCACCAAAAACTTCAGGCTGCTTGTTCATCTATTTGAGTTTCCCTGGTTAACCTGTAAGTGGAAAATATGAATCTCAAAAAAAAAAATCAAAAATAAAGTAAAGTAATATTTTCCATTCTGGTTTGGGCCAAAGCAACCAATGTGTAGGTGTGATTGCACATTCAGTGTCACGTTGAATAATTTTTACGTGTCTTTTCCAATCCAGTTTTATAGTCCTATTAGAAACTGTGTGTAGAAAAGAGAGAATCTATCTGCCATTATGTGGTTAATTTAGTCTACCTGCAATACAGTGGCCTTTGTTTTCTTAGACTCTTAGAAAGCTTTCAACCTCCAACTTTCTTGCCCTGTTTTCAGTGCTTTTGGCTCCATAGAAGTTGAAGAAGAAAACCAAGATCATTGGTAGCCACTGTTTATTCTTAAAGTGTCCAACGATTGGGATTAATTAAAAGAACTCAATGAATTAAGATTGAGATTGAGGTTTGACATCAAGTACTGCAGTTGAGAATCTGAACACATGAAGGAAGAAAATCATTTTTGGATCATAAATTAATATAATATTGTTAACATGTCTCCACAGTTGAATGAGAGTACTCATTGTCTGAGCCCCTGTCTATATTTTAGGAAGAATTCAGGCTGCCCACAGGTTGCGGGTGGCTTATCTTTCCTTCTCGTCATAGATGAGCTGGCCTGAGGGTGCCTGAGAGACATTTGTGTGTATGTGTGTGTGTGTGTGTGTGTGTGTCTGTGTGTGTCAGCCACATGTCACACACACATACACACGGCCCTGTACCCTCATGAATAATTCACCTGGTCTCACCTTCTGTTATTCAGTCAGTGCTCCATAAAAACCTGCCATAAATCTCTGGACTACTCTCCACCTCTCTGTCTCCATCTCCTCTCGCTCTCTCTGCTATTCCATCTTCTCTTTCTTTTCCATGTCTTTCACCCTCGCGCCATCATTTGCATAAAGATTTATTTCATTTCGCTAACCTCATCTTCTCTCTGCTCCTTCTCCCATCGTCGTTTTACTTGCTTTTACTTCTCTCGTCTTTACCCTGCTCCAACTCCTCTCCCGGCCCTCTCTGCTTTGTCTTTAATTTTTAACCTTTAACCTCCCTCATTTTTTACACCCTTGCCCTTTTTGCTTCTTCCCTCTCATCCTCGTCTCTCTCAAGCCTTTGCTCTTTCACATCTCTCGCTGCCCTCTCCTTGACTTTCCAGTGAGTGATGAGGTATAGAGTGACTTAGTGTGTAAAGCCAGTGCCTGGGTGTGATCTGAAAATACAATGTGGAGGGAACAGATGATGCAGTGAAAGAGGAGAGGAGAGTGATAGCACGGAATGAAAGAAAGTGGGCAAAGATGTGACTAGGGTGCAGGGGCTGGAGGAGATAGGAAAAAGCAGAGGAAGGAAGGAAGGGAAGTTGTTAGGAAGTGTGAAAAGACAGACAGATGGAAAATTATTGGGATGAGGAAGCAAGAAGGGATGAAGAAAGAGAAGAGAGAACATTTGAAAGAGTAAAGTAGTGGTAGTAAGAGATTTAAACAAATTGGGACAAGATTGAACAGACAGAGAGAGGAAGAAGATGAGGGAATTGTGGTGTTTTTAACTGCACTTGTGGGGTTGTGCCAGGGATGGTGATGTCAGTCTGTCAGCTCCCTTGATCCAGACAGAAATATCCCAACAACTTTTGGATGGATTGACATGAAACTTTGTACAGACATCCATGGTCCTCAGAGGATGTGCCCTAATGACTTTGGTGATCCCTTGACTTTACCTCTAGCACTACCAGCCGGTCAAAGCATTTACTTATCCAGTGAAGTCTGTCAGAATCTACTAGATGGATTGGCACAAAAATGTTGTACAGACATTTTTCACAGATGATGTATTGCAATGACTTTTGAGATGCAATGACTTTTCTTATAGCCCCACCGTGATGTCCTACAGCCTCACAGAGGCATGGCTCTTAGTTTATAGATAGTTGTTGAGAGACTAAAAGTAATACGATAGGCAGAATGCCAACAGTTTTATTACAATGTACAATGGGCTATCAGATTCTTTTTTGTGCTTTGACTGGCTAGATAGCAAATCAAACCTGTGGCTATTACATAAATGGATTATCTCGTGTCTACCATGCTGCCATTTTTGGTGATACTGCCACACATACATTTCAGCATTTTTTGGTCCAGGCCTTCCCACTCATATTCCACTGTCTGTGTTCAGCTGGACGCTTACAATATGTATTTTCAAATGACTGAATCACATTCAGCATGTTCGTGTAATATTAGCTCATTTCAGTTTCTTTTAAAAAGTGTCACAGCTCATGCAAGACAATAACAGCATTAACATCTCTGTCACAAGCCCACCGGTGCTGTGCAAGCGCCATGTGGCCTTGTAAAAAGTGTACTGTATATGCATGTAATTATGCTAATGAGCGTACAGTTACATGATTGTCCTTTATGGCCATCTGTCGTTCTGCCTGCAATCGATCAAGGTCGTGTCAGCACAGCTCGCTTTGGGACGTCGCTGTGATGAATTTATCATCTCAGGCATGTTCAGTGTTTTCCTGACGATAGCGGTGACAGCTCGTTGCCTCTGCGCTGGTGTCATGTGGAAACTTTCATACTGGCTCATTTTAAGTGACAAGGTCAGGTCAGTCAGTCAACGCAGACACTCTTCGCTACCTTGAAGCTATCAAACTTCATCACAGTGTACAGCACTTAAGGAGATCATTTTCAAAAAATTGCTTTAGATAGAGATATTTAAATTTTCAGGATTGTAAAAAAAGGTCAATCTTTTCACCTTCATTACAAATTGTTATACAACTCTCACATTCCTATGGCTCTAGATTATCATTGATCACACAGGATTATAGCTACTAAAATGAGGGACTTTATGATGACAATTCCACACTCTGTCTGAAATTGGCTTGAAATCAGTCCAAGTCCGATTTCAATTTTCCAGTTACAGCTCAGATAGTATAATTCGCATATAGGAGAGACAGTCATTTGTATAATGTTTCAGTCCTTGACAGGCTTTACAATGTCATCCATGATTTTAGTTGAAATTCAACACTACTGTTTAAGTACAAAGTATATTTAAGACCTGAAGAGTATAATTCAGATGAAACTCAGATGAGAGTCATTTTGTCTTGCCTTTGTGTCACTTTTGCAAGGTCTGTTTGCTTGGTTTGTGCGCTTGCATTTTGGTCAGTAATAAACATATTGTATGAGTGATTGAGTTGAAATGTAGGGGAGAAACTGGATAATGGAAGAAGACAGAAATTGACAGATTGACAATGGTCCAGTTGTAAGCAAGAAAAAGCTCCTTCATTCATGATCTGTAATGTCTGCTTAACATTAAACAGCATGGACGTGGCTATTAACCCCAATCAACACTATTGATGTGGTGTGCTTATCATTGCAGCTAGTCTTCTCACAGTCATAGATGTTTTAAATGAGAATACATGTATCATATGCATGCTGTTGGGGTCACTGTGACTTAATTTAAAATAAGTAACATAAATATACTGTTAAAGTTTAACTGTTAAACAAATAAGCCCAAAAAATGTCTGCCATTAATCCAGGTACATTTAGCTGGTTCAAAATAAAATCACATTTCTCTCCTCATGAATATTTCTACACACTTCCTCTAATTAAGTAAGTTTTCTCTTTACTATTGTCCATGCTCATCATAAAGTGTCTGCTTGCAGTAGGAAAGTTTGCAAACCTTTTGTTGTTGGGCAGATTTACAGTATATACAGTAGTTCATAATCTTTGTTGTGCTCAAGCAAAGACAAAAAGAGAGCTATGGATAACGGCAACAACAATTGTTGTATGTTTATTTCATGTCATAATGTGCGCGATGGATATAAGAATATCTTTTTGTCATCAGTGTCAGAATGTACAACATCATTTTGATAAATAAGGTCGACATAATGACAGACATACAGACAACAAGCAGTTACAATGATGTACATGATGATATGATGATAAGCGAAGAGATTAACTACTACTGTATAATTATGATTAAGTGGGTGTGTATGAGTAATGTGTGTATGTGTATGTTTGAATATTTGGTTTATAGGCAGTAAGGTCTCTGTGTTTAGTGATTGGTTGGTGTGGTGGAGAGAAAGAAAAAGGAAGTTGTGTTAATGTTATAATGGTGATGAATATACTGTGTAACAGCAAAAGCATTACTGATTTGGTGATAATAATATAATAACATCATAATCATCATCATTACTATATAAAACACAGAATAATAACCATTATAATAGCATTACATAATACAGTGATGAGGAGTGAGGTTAGAGTGGAGTGAGCACACATAACTGGCTTAACCCAAGTAAGGCAGCTATGAGCCCCAAAACCCATATCAATTTAAGGCATGTCACATTTTGAAATGCATGTGTGGTGAATCATAGTGCTACAATGTAAATATAAGCAGTGCTGACACTCCTCTCCTAAAAAGTTTTGTTCTTTGCCAGAATCCAACAATTGTTTCTATTGTTTCACTTTGTGCGTTTCTTTGGATATTTCTATTTCTATTCCTACTTTAGAATAGCACTGCAGTATTTCATGTTGCATTCTGATTTCTAGCGTCTAGCGAGTGTGGGAATTTAGTCCCAAATGTCAGAATGTGTTTTGGTCACTGAAACTCCAAATCAGTTGTCAGAGGATGTCTCTTGCTATGCAGTCTAGGCACGCTATTTTAGATTGACATTCAAAAGTTGACAAGTTCTGGCTCAAACAGTGTGCAGGGGACTAAAGGATTTTGCAAGTATATTGATGTCAGACTTAATGTCACAGTCTTTTTTGTCCTTTTTAAGCATGTGTTGGTCGCATCTTGAAGGCACAGCTCACAAATGCGACTTTGTTGCTCTGAAAAATCTGCTTAGTGTTTAACACATGCTAATTATTCCTTGTTGTGACAAGTGGTTGGATTTTTTTTTATTATCTTTTTTAGAAAATGGAAAATATAAAAAGCAATGTGTGCATGTGTTACAGCTGCATTCAAATCTTTTGTAAATCGTGTCACCTTAAAGAAAGGTGCAAGAAATGATTTTTCTTTTCTCTTCAAAAAGAAAAAAATGCCTCTGTAGATGTTACAATCAGATTATTTTGGATAGTCACACCAGGTTTGTGTGTCTGTAAGCACAAGCAAGTCCTCTTGAGTTTGGATGAGCATGTTCTCCTGCAGGTCCTCACTGTGACGCGTGTAGCTCAAACCTCAGGTCTCTCTCCGTGCATCTTTATGTCCACTCATTATCAGGAAGAGGCCAGCGTTGGTCTTCTGGGAGTTAAACTGAGTGGTGGGTGACCTTCGCTGGCTGTGGGCAGCCGTCCAGCTCTACAGCTCTGTGAGCAGGCCGACCCGGCAATGCTACAGCCTCAGCATGACTAATGAGACTGATTCAGACAGAGGGAGGGAGATACTATCCTCTGTTATGTATGTATGTGTGTGTGTGTGTGTTTAGGACTCACTTTATCTACGCTTTTTTTCTCGTCTCTTTCTCTCTGTATACTTCTCTGAGTGCTCATTTGTGTTTGTGTATGTGTGTGTGTGCCCACCTCTTATCCTGGCCTCCAAAGAGGGACAAAACAACAGTGAACACAAACAGAGGAAAATGGGCTGATAATAAGAAGAGAGAGTATGTGTGTGTGTGTGTGTGTGTGTGTGTGTGTGCGCGCACACATGAGTCCGTATTGTCTGCAGAACCACAAGGTGGACGTCACAGGGAAAATTGCCTGCAATAACAATAACAGAGCAAGAAGACTTTTCTTTTGCTATTGCCCCCTCTCTCTCTCTCTCTGCCCTCCTCTCTCTCTCTCTCTCTCTCTTTTCTCGCTCACTCTGTCTCTATTTTTCTCTGAGCATAATAGTGTTTATTAATATTTATCAGTGTTGATCACTGCTGGCCAGGATTATAGTCTATTTCTGTGGCATTTTGTATTCTGTCTTCCAGGCGGCTGGTGACTGGTGTGTACGTATGTGTGTGTGTGTGTGTGTGTGTGTGTGTGTGTGTGTGTGTGTGTGTCTGTATGTGTGTGTGTGTGTGTGCCTGTGTTTGTATCCCTTCGCCGCGTTTTTCTCTCTCTTTATCTCCCTATTGTATCTTCAGTCTCATTACTGTTAGCTTCTGCCTCTGTGGATGGATCGCCCACATTGCATCAGGCTTTGGGCCTGCTGGGAGGGGAGTATCAAGGCTCTAATGGCTGCGGTTACATCATGCGCACTAATATTTCTTTAATATTTGTGATAGCAAAGTTATCTGCTCATGAAGTGACTGGTTTACAGGGAGCCTGATAACCTCTTTTCCAAAGCTAGAATAGCTAGATATGATATGGTTATTGCTATAATATCTGTATTACTGACTGCTTTGCTCTGTTGTTTGTAGAATTATTGGTATTTCATAGAGTGGGAGACTATTTTTAGGCATTTAGGATCCCGGAAGTAAAAAAAAAAAATCTAATTTATTTTCTGCAAAGACAATGTACTGTGACTCATAGTTGGAATACTTCCAGTTGGCTTGGATCAGCATGAAACTGTCCTGATTGACTCATCGGTGCAAAATATCAGCAACTATGTTGGTAAATCACAAAAAAAAATGCCAAAGGTAGACACCTGTGTGCATAGAAAGGTAAAGCAGATAAGTGTACTTCAACTCCCAAGGAGCTATTTGGTGAAGAAAAGTTAAATTACTAAGCTGAAAACTGTGTTGTGTGCTAGACTAAACTTTGTAGGAACCTGGTGATAAATTCAGCTGTTTACATCAGCAATTTTTCAAAATCTTGGCTAATTTTGGATCCATTTAGGGAATGTAGTGCAGTGTTTGTTCCCCATTGCAATGAATCAATTTGCTACATCTTTGATTAATAGATTTTTGGCCGCTGAACAAGCTGTAAATGCAACACTGAAATATTATTACCTTAAAAAGTGGTTATAGTGAACTTAGCAAACAGTTGCCTGCTTACAGCACATTACATCAAGTTGTTTCACTGTTGTTTTAGCTGAGTCTAGCATCAAGTCCTGAGGTGACTATTTGGCTCTTTAGCTATCTACTAAATGTTCTGCTATAATTTGCCAGCTAGTTGCAAAAGTTGTCTGTCTGCAGTTTGGCACTGAACAGGTAGTGCACAGTGGGTTTATGGGAGCTTTTGGAAAATAGCTGCCTGCTGCTGTTAGAAAAAAGATGCTGATGAGAGTGGTGAGAGTGAATCAGATGAGAAAGTTCATGGCCTGTAAAACCAAAACAATGAGATTTAACGATTTAAAAATTGTAAGTTTTAAATGTTTTTGCATCACAGTGATAAATACATGCAGTGCTGAGGTGAACTGCTGTCAAATACTGTCTGGAATACAGCTCATTGGGGAAAACACTTTTTGATGAGGTGTAGTATTCTCCCTTGTCTCTCGAGACATTTTGATGCATGACACAGCAAAATATCACATACCTCGGGCACTTTAATGACTTCAGCTGTAACACTTCCCCATATGTTTTTGTCTTGTGATATTTTCCGCCTCAGGCTGGATCACGTGGTACCCACCATGCTGTGAAATCTTCCTAATTTATAGTGAATTCTCAACAGGGGAATTTCTCAGCTCCAACTACAGTATGAATGGTGCCTGTGAACTAAATTTATTGCACAGTGGTGTTCATTGTTAACTCTAGCACATGACAAAATGGATTAATGGCTGCTATAGCCTCATGAGAGTGTCAGTTTGTTATGGATTTAGAGTATTTTGGACTGTGTGGCTGCTTAGCCTTAAAGCTGTATGAGATGGACCTGAAGTGACCTCTTTTTCTTCTCAGAAACTCAACAGTAGTCTGACTGAAAAGATTTTTTTCAAGTCAGCGCTGAGCAGAAATATCAACAGCACTACTGCAGTTTAAGAACCCCAGTCAGCGAATGTCACATTTTAAAATGAGCTGCTCTTATCTGTCAAGAAAGGCTGTAGTTAGACGTGGTTAAGTGGTTCAACAATTGATTAAACTCTTAACTTTGCTCGTCTCTGTGTCAGATATCATGTATGAGTTCCCGGAACGATCTGCTCAGAGGGAACAGAAGGCACTGAAGGTCTTATTCATATCTTTTACAGCTGGTTAAAGCCAGTGACTTCTTCCCTTTTATAGAAACCTGTGTTAGTCGTCCAGAACAAAAATCTGTGCTGCACACTCAAACTGCTGACCTGCAGCATCTAATGAAGAGTGTAATTATTTATTGACGGGCATTTATGCTGTGTTTGTATGTGGTTGTGTTGGTGTATGGCAGGCATGAATGTATGCATGTGTGTTTGTGCAAACACATGCTTTCATTAATGTGTATTTGTTTCTTTAATTATTCATACATGAGTGTATGTGTGAATGCAGGGGGTGCACATATTTAGGAGTGTGTGTGTGTGTGTATATATAAAGCGATCTGTCTCAGCTGTGTTTGGGCTTTCCTGCTAGCTGCTCTCCAGACACTGTGAGATGAGATAAAGCTTAAAGACATCTTTTGGCTTTATATTTTTATGTGTGGGTGTGGAGATATGTGTGCGTTTTTATTACCTACTGGGGACGTTTGCTTTTATAAACACTGACCTTGTTGGGACCAGTAGTCCATATGGGGACCAACAACTTGTCTTAACAAAAAATTATTTTTCCCAATAGGACAAGCCTTTGTGTCCCCAAAGGTAGTCTAAGTCAAAAACCACACACACCATAAAAAACTTTGAAAACAATGTAGCATATACATTTGGATTGAACTGATGGAAGTTGGTTTTTTTTTGGGTGGGGGGGAATTGATCATGTCTAAATATCATAATATAATTTAGAATATAGCTGTAATATGTGCCAGGCAAAAACAAAAGCTTTCATAATTCTGTTTTCTGCATGTGTGTCCTGCGATGTGCATGAATGTGTGTGTGTCTGTGCCTGCCACTTTCAGCGCACAGCAGTACAGTACAGTATTTTTACAGCCTCCCATATTTGAGTGAATCCCTGTAGTGGTCTGTAATAATTGGATTATAGCTGTCAGGGAAAGCTTTAGTTCAGATTACACAGATTATAGTCTGCAGCACTCACATGGACAGTGTGGTTTAAAGAGCATCATCTGGCTCTTGTGATATATAAAGAGCATTTTGGCAAACGTGCAGATGCGATGTTTGCCTACATTTGGTGAATGTAGGCCAAAAGTAGCAGATGTGTCATAGCAGGATGACATGGACTAAACACAGTAGGGTACAATAAAGAAAGGACTGGCATTGGATCAGGATTATTTTTACTGAATCTGATCCATTAAAATAACTGTGAATCCTTGGATTGGCTTAGGATGACTCTAACCACGAGAGATCCCTCTGGTTAAATGTAGACCACCAGACTATCGTAGACATAAAATCTTATTACTTCATTGCAAATGACATGCTCTTAACCAGGTTGATGCTAATAAAATAGAACTTTAAATGAGTCATAAACATGGAAAGCATGGAATTACAAATCACATCCAACTCAAATGCAGCCGAGACGTATGGAGCATTAAAGTTGTGATATACTATCTGGCATAGCTGTCACATACTGTCATTTTTTTTATGTTTAACTATCACAAAAGCTAAAAACATAACATAAACATTTAAGGACAGTGGATATATGGAATATAAAATTTCCACTTCGACTATTTCTACTTCGAATTCCGTCACAGTGACCACAAACATAAAGATGGAAATACACGCTTGCAGCAGGCAAAATGTTCAAAGTGTGCATCGCTTCTGTCAACAAATGTCAACTGTGCCAAAAAAGCAGCCTGCCAGACTGGAGCTTCCCATGTGGAATTTGCTCAGTAGATAGCCGAGGCTATCTAGGGTAAAGCAAGCTTCCGTCCCCTTGTGGCACATTAACCTGTATGGCCAACTGACACTGAAGCGCTGGAGCCGATCCTTCTCTTCCCACAGAGCTCTGTCTGTGTCTCTGCGGGATTCCTCTTTTTTTGTGTTTTGTTTTTTTTCTGCACACCTTTGTGGAATTATGACCCAGAAACGTTTTCCACCGGGATTTAATTTTGACAAACTCAGCAATTGGCATGGATTTTAAACCCTCTCCGCCTTGCTTTTAAAGCAATAGACTCGTGTCTGTGATTCAACCTTCTGGTTTAAACTCTGCAATTAAACCAATTATCCCAAAATAGTTTTTCAAGGTGTTTTAGAGTCTATTGAGTGTGACAAACATTGGAGCTGATGAGGCTTTCTGTGTGCACTGATCTTTGTGTTGAGTGATGGAGTATGGAAGAGAGGATGACTTTAGAGAGGAAGAGAGCTAATGTGATTATTGCCAGGCCTGGACAGATAATTGTATTCTTTTTTCACATGCTTATGTTGTGCAGATTGAGATATTCAGGGGAGAAGAGGAAAGGGAAAGAAAGAACAGAAAGGCAAGAAAAGAATATGAGAGTTAAGCTGGACCTGCACACACATTACAAGCTATTTGGTATCATACAGAAAAAAATCACCAATTCCCCTGGTATTGTGATCTGTATATATTTTCACTCACATACACACACACACACACACACACACACACACACACACACACACACACACACACACACATATTCACACTCCAGGGTTGCAGGTCAGTCAAGTTTTGTATGTTTTTCATTTTAAATGTTTCAGCTCATGGCATTGGCACATCTGTTTTCAATCACGCAGGGGGAGAAAAGGAAATGGAGAAAGAGAAAGAGAGATAAAAGAAAAGAATGAGGGAAACAATAAAGTAAAAGTATGGGTAGAGAGAGATAAAACCAACAGAGCAAGGAAACTGTGGAATAAATCTAGCTGCAAAATAAATGTTGATCTCTTGGCATCCCAGCTATTCCACTGACTCTGACCTATGGGGCTGAAGTCTCTCTGTCTATCTCTCTTTCGCCTGCAGCTTTTCGTTCCACCAGAGCACATCTCTTTGCTGCCAGGCTCTCCCTCCATCTCCAACTTAATACTCCTCATTTCACCCAAGCCAAAACAACAGATGCTGAAATGTCGAAGTCCTCTCTCTCCACTCATGAACTTGAAGAAAAGTTAAAAATTACCAAAAAATGAAAAGCAGGCCAATGATGTCATGTTTTCTATGTAAAAATCCGGACCAGACAGTTCCGTCTCATGTCAATTAGGAAACCAAATGTTGCCAAATGGTCTTACTGGCCTTTTGCTCACTAATATAAAATCAGTGATGGCAGTTAAATTTGATCAGTTTTGCAGGAGACATTACACTATGAAGGAAATGACTAATTAGTTAGGACCAGTGGTGGAAGTCCTACATTCAAAATCCTACATGTTCAAGTAGTACTTAAAGTATAAAGAGCATTCTAAGGTAAAACGTTCCCTGGCACTGTTTTAATCATATATGGTGTTTTTTGGATTAATATCACTGCTGCATCGATGTGTCTGTTGCATTTCACCCCTAAACAGGGTTGAACTCATTTTAATTACTTTGTATATACTGCTGGCTAGTTTAATCCGCAGCAATGCATCACATTCCAAAAGATCATCATGTGCTTGTGGCGTTGTCATCCTGTATATATCTACATCTTTTAAAAAGTAAACTTTTCATGAGCTCAGAAAAACAGCTCAGCTTTGTGACGATGCATAATCCAAGAGGCTTTTTAAATGGTTTATTCAGCTTAAGAAGTATGAGAATTTCCTCAAGGCACAGTGGAACATGTAATCCTTCAGTCTATCACAAACAAATATTAGATATCTACATAAACAAGTACACTATTTGCTTTTGAAGTGTGAAGTTTCATAAATTCAGTATACTCAAGTAAAGCAGTTTCTTGAGTAAATGTACTTATTTTGTTGATTTGTTGCTTCTTCAAGGTAAAACTGTTACTATTTCTTAAGGTGACGTATTAAACCTCAAAGGAAAATCAATATTTATTATGAAATAAATCCTGTGGAATTTTTTTTGTAACATTTTGTATGCATTTAAACAATTGCAAAGCAGATTTTAATTCATCATCATCCATCCATCAGAAGGGAATGTTGCGCTTATGGTACCTTTCTGTGTCTTGGCACATTACCGCCACCAACTGTTGATCAGCAGATAATCTTCAAACAGGTGGAATGGCTATCGCATCACCTGAATCTGTGTGTGAGAACCTTGTGTGCATGCTACCAAAGCACAGGATATAAAGAATATGGTACCAAAAACACCAAACAGGACGTTTATAAGTGATGAGTAGAGACAGAAATAATTTATCCAGGCTCTGTTGTAACTCTTGACCATAGCCTGCATTGATGACGATGCCCTCCACACCATCATATCAAGATTCAGCATAAGCATAAGTTATTTTTTTCATTTTAGTATCATCACAAACTGTGCATCTTGCGTTATAATAGTTATTAAACCAACTGCAGTAATAGAAGGCAGGCACTGTGTGTGTGTGTGTGTGTGTCAGCGCATGTGACAGCATGCACATGTGTGTGTGGGTGTGCGATGCAGATGCTCGTAGTTCTGTTGCCATTAGAGCAGACTGTGCTGCCAGATGTCTGCACAAAGTCCACTCTGTGTGTGTGTGTACGCGTGCGTGTGTGTGTGTGTGTGTGTGTGGATATCTTGCAGAGGCTGTCTGTACTCTTTCCTCCTTTCCACTACACGCACACACACACACACACAAATACATTCTCACCCACATGCACACAACTGCACATTAAACAACAACAGAATGTGCATGTATACTTGTGTCTGCAAGTGTGTGTGTGTGTGTGTGAGTGTGTTTTTGTTTTAAGCAGGTCAAAGCTTCAAGTGTCCCAGTCTGTTAGACAGATGTTAGAGATCCCTGCTGCAGCCCCCTACCCTGTCACACACACACATACACACACACACATGCAGACTTTTTCCTTCTTTCATATACACTCACATACAAACATGCACACGCAGACACACACACACTCACTCATTAACAACCAATTAGAGAGCAGATACTGGCTCACTGGGGGAAACTAAAGGCCAACCAGTGCTGTTTTCCGCTTCTAACGCCAAGTCACAACAAATACCTGGATACAGGCCAGGGCAGTGTGTGTGTGTGTGTATCTGTGTGCATGAGAGTGTGTTTGTGTGCATTATTCTTTCCTTCTTCTTCCTAAGTTTGGCAGTCCGATCTCATCTCCCTGCTTTTTTTTATTAAAAAAAAAAGACACACACTCACTAACCGTCATGTAATTAAACGCATTTTTCCACTCTGCAAGTCTTGTTGTTCATTGCATCAGCCAGCGTGTCTCAGTAGTACAACTCTCGCTTTAACATTATCTTTCTCACATGGGAGTGAGGGGCGAGCTATGCTCAACACACAAACACACACACTGACTGGCAGCAATGCACACACACACACACACACACACACACACACACACACACATTCTCCATGGGATTGGAGCGATGTGTTTATGCCAGCGTTGGATGAGGAGATGTTTGAGACATTTGGATCTCTGGAGAGTATGCTGACAACATCCTTCTCTCTCTCTCTCTCTCTCTCTCTCTCGCTCTCTCTCTCTCTCTCTCTCTCTCTCTCTCTCTCTCTCCCTCTCTCCGCCTGGCTCTCTGTTTACCTCAATCGCTGCCTCTGACTCGCACATTCTCTCCCTTTGTGATGTGATTTTTCAGCGCTCTCTTACCTCTGTGCAAATAAATGATGATTTGAAAGAAATAAACCTGCTGACAATTTCAGTCGATCAGACAGATGTAGATACTTTCATTCCCAATAAACTTCACAATAAACTACAGAGAGAGAGAGAGGGAGAAAGAGAGAGATGCACATACTCACGCTGTAATGCAGCATCAGCACAGAAGCAAGAGGTTTGGACCTGATCTAAAATCATCATGGGAAAATGTGGGCATGTGATGTGTATAAAAATCAGCAGGTCTCATCCTAAACAGAACCAAAGACAAGTCAGGGCTGGTCCGAAATAGACCCGAGGACAGTCAGACCCCATCCTAAATGCAGTCGACCCTCGTGGACCCGAGTGGAGAGAGAATTCTAAAAGTGGCAGCAGCATGACGCTCCGCTAATTAACGAGTCGCCGTGGTCAGAAAAAAGAGGAGCAGCGCCTGTCCTTAGATTCTTTGTAAAGTCATAGGAAAAAAAGGCGTCCTCCACGCTTCAAAGGAGGATTGTTCTCCATATTGATCAACCTGACAGTTATTTCCCGGATTCATCCAGTCATCGTTCGGTCAATAAAGTGTCATAACGTTTGAAAAATGAGAACTGCTCGTTACAATCCGCTTCAAGCTCAAGGTGATGTCATCAAATGTCTTAAATTAGACCAAAAACAAGTTGGACCTGGTCCAACTCCAGTCCTGGGTCCTAGGAGACCGAGACCTCTCCTCCAGAGCTATTTGACATAATATGCACATATTTTTGTTCAGGTTTCAAGGTTGTCATTAACTTAGATTAATGCTCACAAGCCCTCGTGTGCAATGTTTGATGTATGCTACAGATGGTTAAGTTCTCTTTATTGTGAAAAAAAATCAACTTCGATGTACGCCACGCTACATTTGAGCGAGCATTTATCCAGAATAAATTCAATACTCGTATAGTAAGATGAATTTTGAATGAACGCACAAAAGAATACACAAAATAACACTCTGCAAGTAGTTTTCAAAGTCACAAATATACAGAAGGTTACTGAAGCTGTAGCTTTACAATGGATGTGTGTGCGTCTGATGTGTGCGTTTCTCATGTGTGTGTGTGTCTGTGGTTGGTAATGTGTTTTTCCCAGTGCCACGTCTTCTAAAGCCACAGCATACTGGTCATGGCTTATCTTTACATGTACATGGTTAATAGGCAAATTAAAGAGCTGAGTTCAAACTCTCTCTCTCTCTCTCTCTGTGTCTCTGTCTCTCGCTCGCTCTTTCTGTGTTGAGGCTCATTAGTGGCGACAAGAGCGCTGTTGACCCCCTAGCCTTCCCCCTATGTCTTCCCTCCCATCTCCCCTCTTTTCCTCCCCTCTTTTTTCCTCTCCCAATCTCCTCTCCTTTCTCTCCCCCTCACTTGCCCCACTCTTTCCCTCATCACCCCATCATCATTCACTCAGCGTGAGTTTGGCAGGGGTCTACGTGTGTGTGTGTGTGTGTGTGTTGCCAGGGGCCAGCTTGCGCCTGTGTACAGCAGAGGTCTTCTGCAAGGACAACACAGGGGACTCTGTCCTTGTCTAACCCCCTGGAAATAGAACAGAGGTGTGTGTGTGTGTGTGTGTGTGTGTGTGTGTGTGTGTGTGGGCATGTGTGTGTGATAATGCTATGTACAGAGTCCTGAGTATGACATATAGCTAGTAATAATAATAGCACGGTCAGAGGTCCAGTAGGCCAACAGGGACAAGCTACATAGAGCTTATAAAAGCGCTAATAAAAGACTACAGCAGGTCACCTTATGTTAGGGACACAGTAAAGGATTATTACACTCATTTACACCCACTGGTGGAATGTAACTAAGTAGAATAACAGGTATTATACTCAAAAGTAATTTTTAGGTATGTAAGGTTTTGAGTGCAGGCGTTATTATTTTGTGTGGTATTGCTACTTTTATATAAGTAAGGCATTTCAGTACCTCGTCTTCCACCGTTCACACCAAACACTGTATAACCATTCAGTCATAAACTTTAAAAACCCAATAGAAATATGGAAGACAGAATTTTTTTTCTTCAAGTACAAATGGAAATAAAACCGCAGAGGCAGAACGTTGATGCAGTAAATGGCTTTTTGAAAAATGACCTGAGTTATGCAGCTGATGATTGAAGGATTGATGGATTTAACAACTCAAATCAGGCCCTGATAATATGACACACAGTGTATTTGATATTTATGATGGGGTATCTGGAGCCTGAACAAAATGTGAGAAGACAGCGAATGAGAGCCCAGTTTACAGTAAGGCTGGTTATTTAGGGTCAGTACCTTATTGAGAAACTAAAATCTGGAAACTGTGATTCATACTCAGATTGATACTCTTCTTTGCTTTTTGCTTGATTAGAGATTGTTGATTTCAGATTTCAGAAGTCTGTATTTTTAGTTCTTCTACGGCTTCTCGCTTTGTGACAATTTAACATTTAGATCTAGTGTATCTAATTGAATTTATTCTAGATATATATGTTAGATGGAAAAAAGAAAACTATAAAAAATATTCATATTCTTGATTGGACGACACTAGCTGACAACTACTCATAAGCTACAAACACATGGATGAATTGTATTTGTTGGCTTATTCACCCATGGACATGAATGCTTTCTCACTCACACAGATCATTCAGATGTGTTGAGCTGATCAGGGATCAGACAGTATGTGGTGAAATCACTGTAGACACTTTTCTCTCTGCCTCAAGCAACAGGAACATCAGCTAATGTCAGTGTAACTTCATCCGCCATTGTTTGCTGACTTAGTTACACCACAGGAGGAGAAAAGCTTGCGTGTGCGTCTCGAAGACGGATGCATTCACACCTTTCTAAGGGAGCTACAGGTCTCAAATTCTTCATGAATGCATATACATGTAGCTTTTTCATTCAAGAGTTTCTCTCTAGTGTTTAATGGGAATGCACTAAGCATGACTAAATAAAAAAAAATCTGAATATTTATTACAGTTTTGTTATGTTAAAAATGCTCTAAATGCAATGATAATGGCCTGTACGCAGTCGTAGACGTAAATCAAATGACGAGTTTTTAAATATTTATAAAGCGCCTCCTCAATGGCTTGCTGTAGAGGAATGATGGAGTAGGCACACTGTAGGAATTTACATGTCTACAAGGCACACAACAGCTAGCAGATGTCAGGTCTGTGTGAGGCCACATTTGTCTGTAGTGAAAACACGTCGACTGAACGCTCCACTGTGCCTCAATCTGAGCTGTTGACTCTATGGTAATGATGCAAGTCAGGCTAAACATAACAAACCATTAGCGTCCTCAGCATGCCGGCAACAGCGCTGGGAAGATGGTGATCTCACTTCAGCGTGTGCGAGCTTGACAGACACTGGGAATGCAGATTAGTTTACAAGTACGAGGCGCCCGGCATAAATAAATCCAGGCTAAATTATGTTATTACAAGCCACCATAATAAACCATTTTTACCGTGGCCGTGTTCCTTAAAACTTTTGGTTTGGACACAATGAGGATAGCAGGCTTGGTTTTTAGGGCAGCAGAACACTTGTGGTTTCAATTGAGCAAAGTTGTGCTAATGTGCAGTAGCATTGCTTTTGACAATCATACCACAGAAATATTCTTGTCTTGCCCTATAATTTCTTCCCTGCTTGGCGGAAAGACCTCTACAAATGCATTGAGATATTTATCTCAACAATCATGTGACCCGTAAATGCTTGAAACCTAGAATCGTCATCCTGAAGGAAGGAAGGAAGGAAGGAAGGAAGGAAGGAAGGAAGGAAAGATAGAGTGAAAGTCTCCAAGAGCTCTAGGGATGTGAAAGCAATAAAAAAAGAGTAACCCTTTTGGGACGGACATGATTTCCCACTGGCCGGTCCCTGTGAACCTTGAAAGAAAAATAGATGGGAGGGATAAAGAAAATATGCGGACACGGAGAAGGGGAAAGAGAAGCGAGTGAAGAAGAGGATTAGCAGCAGGAGGAGGAGAAGAGAGAGAGAGATGGAAAGGGAAGAGGAAAGTGAAAGAGAGGAAATTCTGCTCTTTATCAGAGGAAACAAGAGGGAAGTGTATGGCAGGAACCCATGGCCAGGGTTCATACTGTCAGTGAGCCATCTCTCTCTCTCTCTCACATCTTCTTCCTCTTCTCCCTGTTATGATTTCTGTATTTTGTATTCTCTCCTCTCCATATATGTCTCCATATCCTCTGCATCACTTCAGTTACCTTTGTTCTGTTTTGACTCTCATTTGTCCTCACGTCTTCCTCTCAAATAACTCTCAAAACAGTTCCAAAATGTTTAAGCAAATCACACAAAAGTTGCAGCATTGTGTGTACCTGTCCCCCACTTTGTCTTTGTTCATCGGAGTTCAACTTTCCTGTGTTTTCTGGCTCCCCCTGACAACGTCTGCCAGGCTTTTACTCAACCACACACTCATATACCCAAACACACACACACACTTTCTCTGACAGCTTTGCTGTTTTGGAGGGATGGGGTGATTGATTAGTCTCTATGGAGACAATACGTCTTGTAATGAACAAGAAAGCTGGCATGTTAATTTGTGTAGTGTGGGAGGCAACAATCCTGCTTGTGTGTGTGTGTGTGTGTGTGTGTGCGTTGTTTCTCCCTGTACATGCTGTACATCTCTTCCTGTGAATGTTGATATACATTTTTGTGCTGCTTATTTTTGTTTTTGTCTGCATGTGAATTCCCAGAGTATGCACATTCCCATCCACTTGTTTTTATCAACACATGCTCATATCTCAATAACAGTACAGGTCCATTGCCAATCATTACTAACCAATTCACAACCAGTTACCAATGACATATATGAAGGTGGAGAGTACCAATGACAGACTTATAGTCACATGACGTTTAGTCAGGTTTAGGCAATAAAACTACCTGATTACATTTCGGAAAGGAAGTTAGGGTCAAAAGAGTCAACGATGTCTGTGTTCTCTCACAGGACCAGTATTCCTGTCAGTAAGTCATGTTCTTGTCTGACCCATCCATTCACTCAACAGTTTTCTGTAAGGATGGGCTGGTTTTCAACCAGCAACCTCTGTGGCTGTGAAGTGAAGCCAATGCGTAAGTGCCAAAAACTGCAGTTCCCTGAATGGCCACTTGAGGCTGGCTGCAAAACGAGTCAACTTCACAGCAGAAACATATGATATTTTTACATAACTCACCCATCCATATTATATTAAGGCCTAAAGTGTTGCTTAATTAAATATGTGGCCACTTTGATTGACAGTTGGGTGCCGTCACAAGCGCCTGGGTTGAGCAGGTTTCATTCAGCCTGCCTTAAGCTCCATGCATGAGCAACATCTTTTGATTAGTGAGGAGCCGGTTGAGGTAGATCCACCACACTCATGAAACATGAAACATATCACATATACCATATTTTCATCATGTTTTCTACACGATTTCATGATGTCATCTCATCCTCGCTGAACTAATTACCAAAATTCGCCATTCAGTTTCCATTTTCAGATATTCTGGAAATTCTGTGTCCTGAAGTCGTGCGTTTCCTGTTTAGTGTTTCTCTGAACGTGTGTGTGCAGGATGTGCGTTTGTCTGTGTGTGAGGATGCCACAGTAATTCAGTTGCTCTCGATTATCTCCGTTACACATGTCAGAGTCAGTGGAACCTCCTGATGCATACATAGCTATCACATGCTTTTAATGACATGCCTATTACACACACACACACACACAGACTATACATTCATAAATCAAGCGTGACATATCAACATATCAGCGTGGCGGTGTATTTGTACGAGACACTGATTATGATATGCTAATCTGACCTATAATTTACTTCCTGTCATCTCTCTGTCATGTCCTGCTTCACTCTCCCCTCCATGTTCATTTCCAGCTCCATTTGATTTACTCACTATATTGGCTTGTCTCTTATTAGGGACTGCATTGCCAAAGCTGTATACAAAGAAATCAATATTTAAAACATTAGCAAACAACTGTTCATCCATTTGAACCATGCTGAGATGCTTAATTGCTTGGTTTGACATCATGTACTATGAAATAATCAAAGGCTGTAATGGAGGGGAAAGCATCAATCACAGAGCCCTAAACCACATATCGTTTGTCCTTAATGAAAATCACTGTCTCATCTTAACTATTATTTGTCAAAAATGAAAAAGACAACAACAAAAAAAGAAGTTATCAGGAAACTGAAGCTAAATTTTACAGTGACGCCCATTAATTTCACACCATTTCTCCCTAAATCTGCAGCGGCTTGGCTTTGCTCCAGCACCATAAAACGTGTACTAACTGCCGGGGAGATCGAAAGCCTCCTCCTTCTTTAAGAATTAATGTTAGTTTAACGAGAAAAGGGATTTAAGAAGTGTTAATGGTTGAGTTAATGGCCTCCCTTTCCTTCTACCCCACCCTATCCCCTCCCCGATACCCCCAGCCTCTGCAGATAGACGATAACTTCTGCGGCCAGGACTTCAACCAGCCTCTAGGGGGCACTACTGCCATCGAAGGCATCCCGCTTTACGTGGACAAGGACGACGGCATGACCTCTGTGGCGGCCTACGACTACCGCGGGCACACTGTGGCGTTCACTGGCACTCGCAGCGGACGCATGAAGAAGGTAGGCATCCCAGAGTGTGTTTGTGTGTGTGTGTGTGTGCTCAGAAACTGTATTGCTGTTGTGGTGTGAAATGATGTATGGAAGTTGGAGCAAACTGACTAAAGTCAATGATACAAACCTATAGTGAATGGTTAAATTGTTAAAGACATATCATAAAGGAACGACTCTGTTGTTGTCTTGTCGTGTGTTTCCCGGCTTTTGCCGTTGGCTGTTTCTTATAAATTGTGAATAATGTGAGGCATAAATTACAGCGATAACTGACATGAAATTAATAAGATGTGACTAAAATTGGGATTCAAATGCTCCAGTAACAATATGTGTGTGTGTGTGTGTGTGTGTGTGTGAGAGAGAGAGAGAGAGAGAGACAGAGAGAGAGAGAGGCTGTGTTTTCATGCTCTATAGAAAACCATTTTCACTTTGAAGCAATTTCGTGTCATTTCATGATGTATTTTCAGTGGTCATTGGTTTTGGCGTCGCTGACAAATGGTTTTGTCATCAGAATTCTCATCGCAGACATCAGCTGTGAACGTGTGTGTGTGTGTTTAATGTCTTTTTGTCTGGCTTGGTTTTGTCAAATGCTTTAAAAACAAGACACATCTACACAGAGTAAGAAAGGAAGGAGATGCACGTTTTTCTCGTACACAGCGAGGTAATGTGTATGTGTGTGTGTGTGTTTTTGGGTGATGAGCTCACCCTGTTCAGCTGTGTGGGCTTTTTCTTGCTGAGTGTTATTCGCTGGTCTCATCACAGCATCTTCAAGAGCCAGGGAGTGTTTCTGAGTGGCTATAAGGTGGGTGAAGTTGATTTCTTATGTTCCTCCTGAGTACGTTTAGTGTGAACCCCCCCATGTTGTGTCTGCGTGTGTGTGTAGATCTGTGCGTCGGTTGTGTGCCGTCCTCAATCACAGCCGAGCCTTAATTTCCCATCATGTTCGCCATACACGCAGCGGGAGGTCCCTTTTGAGTGTGTGCCTGAGGGTTTACAGTATGTGTGTGTGTGTGTGTGTGTGTGTGTGTCCTCGAGTTCCCATGTCGAGTAGACCGCACGGCGTGTGTGCCAATCAGCTGAGATCCGACTGAGACGCTTCTGTGCACTTTTTCCACTCAGCAGGACATCTCCATAGAAGTGTGTCCGTGTCACTGATACTCTGGAGACTGAATAAAACACTTACCTGAGGATACAGAGAATCATAATTGCGTAAATCCATACATAAAAGTATTTAGAAAAGGAAGTTACAATCGCATCCATGCACTGTCAGCAGCATTTAACTTGAAAAAGTTTAGGAGAATGTTCCCTAGAGTTTTGTTTTTTTAGATTTTTCTACAAACACAATACTTCAAGTCATTTATCATTTCGTAGGTGATGTCTTTGTTTGGAAGTCTTTGTGTTTACATCGCACTTTCTGTCATATTCTATTAAAGCAAACTAAAAGCTGCTACCACTTTTTGATCCGAGTTTGACAGTTTAAGCATTAGGTCTGTGCGTTTGTGTACTCTTGTCGCAGTAATGCTGCTGTCAATTGCTTTCATATAGGCTATGATAATGCGCAAAACACACACACACACACACACATACTCCCTTCACACACACTCACATGCCTCCTTACACAGCTTCCTGTTTCTGGTGTTCTGCTAAGTCGACTGAAACCTAGCCCACTAGTCCTTGCGCCTGACCCCTATAGTCTGCGTCTGTGCCTGTGTGTGTGTGTGCAGACAGATGATTTGTGTGGGTGTGTCGAGTGTGTGGGGTCAGCAGATCCTGGATGATATCCCGCTGATCGGAATCCCATTTCCCCTCAGCCGACATGTCTTCCTGTGCTCTGGGATGGAGGGGAGGAAGGTGAATACGGAGGTGGAGGCTGCCGGTGTCCTCGCACAGATCAATGCAGATGCTGCGGTAACATGCAGTCGTCTGTATGAGCGGGGAAACGAGGAGACGGGACACCAAATGCAATAAATCAGCAGCGATTACACCTATAGCAAGTTTATGAGGCTTTTACATTTGTTGGCGCCTGGCGAGTCTATTCCTCTGACAGAAGAGGCGATTAGTTTTAGCTTTAAATTAGGTCTTTCCGGATAAATTGGAGAACAACTGTTAAATGGCTGAACTAGATTTGCGCGTAACAGAATTTGGAGGGCGGACGAGGGAGCTGGGATTAGAAAGAAGGAGAAAAGGAGTGAGTCTGAGGCAGATGGAGAGAGATGGTTACAGGCCGCGTGCTTTTATTTCCATGCATTGGGAGTTAAACTGTGCTCCTTGGCCTAATGAAATGTAAAGCTGCGCCGTATTGATGTCTACACACACGCACGCTCATTAGAATTCCCACAATGTGACTGTTGCTGAGTGTGTGTTTGCCCGCCTGGGCATGTCTCGGCTGCTAGACTCCCTCTATTGATTGATCTATGAATATATAATCGCTAGTGTAAATCTTAGACCTAGGCAGTCCATTGGATAAGTGATGGTCTTTGTCCGGGTGTGTGTTTGTGCCTGCGTGCATGTGTGTGTGTGTGTGAGACATAGCTGTGACATAAGCCGGGGTAAATCGGTGCCACTTTAGACCAGCATGACTAATCAGAAAGTCTTGACTGACTAGCCACACAGCATGTATGTGCAAAATACCCACCTAAAATCTCCATTACTGTTCACTTAATGGCTTTCTTACTTTACAGGTTTTGACTGTGCGTGTAAAGTCTAACACTGTTGTATCAGTTGACCTTGTTGGCTCTAAATCTGCACTCTGTTGGTGAAGTCTTGTGACTCTTGATTAGCTTTATGTGGCGCAGTGTCAAAATAATGTCTCATAATGATATTAATAGCTATTGCATTTAGTCACCAATAAGAACAAAGCAGACAAAACGGGTATTTTGAAGATGTCACCTCGGGTACACAACATTTAGACAGGCAGGTTTCACTATTTTCTGACACTTTATAGACCAAACAATTTATTTAGGAATTATTCCTCAGATTCATCTGCAAATCTGCAAAATAAATCACTATTAAATTGTAGTTAGATTAAACCCTAAACCTTTGCACATAGCATGTGTTATAGTGGATGCAGTATATGGAATTAATGATTAAAACAAGCTGGCAGGATGTTTGATCTATAATAAGGTGTTTCAGGAACACAGTGTTCTCTTTTTTCTGGACAATGGCCACTGTGGTCACATGTGACAGTCATGGGCCAATGCTAAATGCTAAAACATAGTGTCTCAAGCTCCACTTGCTTTCTTTTTTTCCGAAGCTTTTAACTGCATGTCCTCGTCTTCCTCAGCAGTCATGAACTTACAGTATGGTGACCATTGGATCCAAAAAGCAGTCATGAACTTACAGTATGGTGACCATTGGATCCAAAAGCTCTGGACAAACCTAAAATCTGTCAAATGGCACTATATACAAAGATTATTTTGGGCTTTTGAGCTTTTATTTGACAGTAGCAGCTGAAGAGTGACAACCATGTGGGGAAGGAGAGAGGGGGAATAACATGCAGCAGGGCCACGGATTGAAATTAAGTCTTTGTGCATGCGGCGCACGCTCTACCAGGTGAGCTAGCGGGGCACCCTGGATACTGAAGTTTTAAAGCGAACAATAGTTCAGAGCAGAAAGCCAATTAATCACCTGATTATCTCCCTGCTTACAGGTGCCAATTGCTACAGTATTGTACGTCTCTGTGTGATTAGTGGAGGCTGCCAAACTATTGTCACTGTCAGAGCCACTTTCCTCTGATAACCGTAGTTTTTAAAACGTCCTAGTGGTGCTGATTAATAGGTCAAACCAAAGTATGACAGACAGTAAGGCAGCCAGTACTGAGTACTGATCTGAGCAACAACATGCTTTATTGCTTGTGAGTGTAACTTTGTATTTGTGACAGACATCACATGTTCTTTCATCTTCTAAATGAGACTGTGAAGTCTTACTTATGTTCTAAAAAACACTGTTGCTTGGTGACAAAGCAAAAAGAATGACGCTGCCTTTCTCACTTTGTGTTCACAGCATTTTGAAAACAATGGACTGGTGCCAAGATGTTGAAAAATGATTGACTTATTAACTCCTTAACATGGTTATAATGAAGGCAACATTAGTTAGATAGGACGGGAAAAGGGCCAAACTTAGGGTTTAGGGTCAGGCTTAGGGTTTAGGGGTAGGAGGGTGTTGAAGTCTGAAGGACATATTAGAATATTCGATACAAAACTCGGGACTCAGGAGGGTGTCTAATGTATGATAAAAGATGTACAGGAGGACAGAGGATATAGGACATATAATATGGGTATCGGGTGTTGGGAATAGTTTGTTGGATATAGGGTGCAGTCTTGCAGCCACAGTATGAAGACAGCACAGGCTGCCTCTCTACTTGTCAAAAGCCACCAGTCTCATGCCTGCCTCTCTGCCAAACAGAAGCAGCATGTATACTGAATGCATTATATGTTGTTGTTCTTTGCTCAGTACTTTAAAGTTGAACATGATTACATTCTTCTTATACACCACAGTACATCATTGTGCATGGAGACAAGGTGTAGGTGGGGTACCCATAGCTTTTAACAGCATGTAATTTCACTATAGGCTGCCGTTCGCCAGAAACATCCTCAAACCTCCCCCTCCTCTCCCCTCAGATCTCAGTAAAAACCTGGAAATCCTTTCATTCCCCTCATTTCGTCTCCTCTTTTGTCTACCTGGGAGAACAAGGTGCTCTCGCCGCATCAGACGAGATGAAAAGAAACTCTCAACAGCCTGAAGTATTTCCAGATTTCAGAAGAAAAAAGAAGAAGCAAGACAGTCAGAAAGAGAGGTAGATTTACTCAGAGTGCTGTATAGGTATGTGAATGTGTGTGTGTGGTGGGTGAAGGGGAGGTGGTTTCATGTCATTTCATCATTTCCCTGCTAGCAGCAAATCCAATTACTTTTCCCCTTTCCTTTCTATCTTGGAAGATAGCCTGAGTGACAGGACCGATTGGTGGAGCGCTACTGAGGTAACTGTGCCAACCGGTTGATTGACATAACTCTGGCACTCCACTGCCTTGAGACACCGAGACAAGTGAGACTGGTTAGGCTTCAGGGCAACTGAAGCCAGTGAGCTGGACGAGGAGTTCACCTGACCCTGCTCCTTTGATCGTCCGTCCCTCCCACTCAGAGATGATCTAATTCGCTGTTTGGCAAGGCGCATCATGCATTCTTCTCGACGTCGCTGTGACAGCAGTGACATGTGTTACCTGTCCTATCTACAGTACCTCCCACACTCTCACACTCTCAGCCCACCCCCTTAATGGTATCAAGCCTTTAGGAAGATAATAAGCAGTATATATTCTGTGAATTGAGTCAGGATGTGCGAAGCAACACCTGCTTGCATCCTTTCAAGGTCCTCTTGGGGGTTTGCATATGTTGGTACATTTAAGTTGAGTTGTACTTTGCTTTATTGTATATTCTGTTTGGTACTTCTACTCCAAGTATTAAACCAGTGCTTCCCAGTTTTTCTGGCTTGTAAACTGTATTTATTTGGGCCCCTTGGTCACATTTCAGAATCCTATTAGTTTCTTAGAAGTTTCATAAAAAGGGACGGTTCCCCTCTAAACTTCTGTTCGAAACCAAAAGTGGTCGAATTATCCAATTCTTGACAAATAAAATAAAGATTTGCAAAAGACTAAATACATTCCATTAATGATCTTATGACAGATCAGATTTATCTTGTGACCATGGGGGCCCGACCCCTATTGGGTACCACTGGACTAAGCTACCCAACTGTATCTAAAGTGGATAAACCAGCTCCAGGGTGTCCAGCAACATGCTACCGACACATGGATTAGTTTTAACAATCTTATATAAAATAATATATATATTCATGAGCTATATAACAATATATCAGTCACAAGGTCCAATTTCATGCTGAACTTTTACTTTTGATACTGCATGTACATTTGCTAATAATACTTCTGTACTTAGGTAGCATTTAAAATTTGTATTGGCGTATTTTTACATGTCTGAATATGTACTTAAGTTGGTACTTTGTTGCTTTGCCACGCAGTCCCTACAAAGTGATTTTGCTTTCTGATTTCTCAGATTATTTGAATAACTTTTAGAGGCCTGAACAGGTAAAACATTTAATATCTCACAGAAAAAAAATGATTAGAGAAAAGTCAGTAAAAATTAATGGGATTTGTAAAGCCTATAAATCTTCTTATGGCCATTCAGCTTTATCTTGTGACCCATTGGACAGTTACAGCTCTCCACTCTCAGCACACTGATCTCAGCAGTTTGCCAAACAGGATACCAGCTCTTCAAATCCCAGCATCCAGTGAATGCAAGTGCCTTGGATCTCTTCCTAGAGTTTGAGATGGCTGTGCATGTATTGGCTTTGCAAGCTTAGCAGTAAAACTAGCTGTCAGAATGATTAAGCCTAATCAGGAAACATGGGATGGGAGGTAATTTAGCATGTGAATGCTAATTAGCGCTAGCATTTAGACTGGCAGACGATGATTGAAGCGGTGCATCGGCTGCTCAGCCTGGTTAAATGGCAAAAAACACCAGGCTGGTAGAGATGATTGATAATCTTGGGGTCAGGCTGCTGTCTGTTTCTCTATTTGTGTGTGTGTGTGTGGGTGTGTGTGTATATGGACTATCTTTTCCTTCTCTCCAATGCAAACTCATAATGAGCAGATGAGCACAACACCTGAACACACTAATTCCATCTTTATCCCATTAACTAGAAGTTAGTGGAATAATGTCCTATTAGTTTCTCAGAATACACAACAGGATTTTGTGAAGCTGTGTGTGTGTGTGTGCGTGTGTGCCTGGAGCTAATTCTCTAGAACACACACACACACACACACACACTTACATTGCCCAAGTACATGCACAGTAGTAAGTAGTTAGGCGTCTGTGTGTGCATCTACTACTATGTCAACATGTGTGTGAAATATATATCAATTTGTCAGTGGAGCGATGTTTTTGTGCTAGTGTTTGATCCTCCATAAATGAATGTGTGACAAAGTGTGTGTGTGTGTGTGTGTGTGTGTGTGTACCCATTGTAAGAGCCTGTTGAGGGAAGACTAGTGTGTAAATCTTGCAGAGATGATATTACTGCTGTAAGCGGTGCTAGTGTTTGAGTGAATTATCATCCCATTCTCTCCACTATTACTTCTCTGCACAGCCTCCCTTCATAGTTTTTTGCAGTCTACAAGCTCCCCCTCTGCCCCTCCGCTCCCTCTCACTCATATGTCACCTTCAGCGCTCTCTCTCTCCCAACCAATGTGGGCTCCATGCCCGCAAATTCTGCCTCCCTTGAGAATTTCCCCGCCTCATCCGTGTGTATATGTGGCGCACTGTCCTTTCCTCTCCTCTGCTCCTCAGTCCCTCTCTCCTCTTCCTCATTGTCCTTATCTCCTCTATCCATTAGTACATTAGTGTACGTCAGCCTGGGAAAAAAAGTGCTATCTCTGTCAAGGCTTTCATGAGAGAGGGAGAGAAAAAAGGGGGAGAGCTAGATGAACAGGAAAGACGTGTGAGGCAGATACGTGATCATATTGATGATGGACATGCAACTTAAAGGAACAGTGTTAAGGATTTAGTGGCTTCTAATAAACTAAGAAACTACGGTGGCCACCATATGCGTTATATGCAAAAGGCACCTGGACACACTGGACCTTTAATGCATCCTTTTAATGCATTCATCTGTGCATACAGTCCAGGACATGATGAGAAATAGATTCTGTCGCTTTCAAAATATCTTCAAATGATGTCATGTATGACCAGAAATATTCATCCTAAGTAAGATCTTCATCTGAAGAACACGAGAAATGGTTTTCCTTTTGAGGAAATCGCAGCACTTCTTTCTTTCTTTATTACAGCCAAAACGATTCCACGCAGAAAATGAATGCATCAGTGTGAAAATGAATTAATGGGACTACACCTTCTGCACGTTAAAATGTCTCCTCTGTACTCATCTGCATTTGAATTCCCCAGCTGTTACTTATCATAGGAGCAGACAAATGGACAGTATGTAGGGGGGGAAAGAGTGAAACCTTCTTTTCTTTTTTTCAAAGTCAGTACAGCATCAGATGAGCATGGAGTGATACAGAAATAGTCCTTCTTTAGCGCTGGAAGAGTGATCTGAATTACAACAGCAGGATCTCTGCCACCTCCGGGACGGAGGCTGATATGATACTGTTCTGCATCACTTATTAGAGGCAGCTGCTGCTAATGTGCCATTGTGGTTGTGGGTTCAATTCCCAGGTGGGCTATCACTTCATATGTATTACCCCCTGTGTCCTTGAGCAGGGCATTATCTCAGCAGTCCCTCTGGAGGAATATGGCGTAGTGTTAATGGATGGACGATGTGCATGGAGAGCTAGATGGATGGATTAGTGAGCTAATGAATCTTTGATAAGTGGGAAAGCTTTGTGGGTGTCAAGAGACAAAAGGAAAGATCACAGCTCAACCTATCAATTGTGTCATGGCTTTAATTCACTCGAAGCCCTTGCAGAGTCTGACTTTGGTATTGACATTATGGAAACTAAGTGATGTGCCCGTTGGTTATGTAGCAAATCCTTTTGGAAAAAGGCGCATACTGTTTTGGACAATCCAGTGCCGAAATTGACTTTATAGTATCACATTGTATTAACAGAGGATTCATCCATAACTTTGTTCATGTAAATTGTGTAATTTGGGGCTGACAGTTCTATGAGGAGCTGTTTTAAGTGGCCTTTGTGATACAATAGTGTCTGCTCGCAGATATACATCAAATTACCATCAAGCAGTGCTGCAACTTACAATTATCTTCATCACTTCAGTTTCTTGATTAACTGATTAGTTGTTTGGTCAGTAATATGCCAACAAATGGTTAAAAATATCAATCAGTGTTTCCTAAAGCCAAATGTGACATCCTGAAATGTCATGTCTGGTGTACAACCAAAAGGTATTCAGTTTACTTTCCCAGAGGAAACGAAGCTGATATCAAATATTTTGAAAATTTAATAGAAATATTCAAAATGATAATTAAATCATCAAAATTCATTGACTGATAGACAATGACAAAGTTTTTCTGACAACCTAATGAATGGACGTCCAATGTTCACTCTGTAGCTCTGTTTTGGTCTCCACTATCTCAAAAGAAAAATAAATATTTTCTTAAAGATATTTTTTGCATTTTTAGTTTTATTTGACGGTGGCAGGGAATTCAGGGGAGAGAGGAAATGACATGTAGCAAAGGACCCAGGCTGGAATTGAACCTGGTTCACTGCAGTAAGGACCTTAGGCTTGATGGGGTGCACACTGTACCAGGTCAGCTACTGGGTTACTCTGATTAGACATCTAGCTTTTTTCTAAATGCACCATAATTACCAACTAGTTGCTAATGTGGACTTTGTCCCTGCTTTTCATGCAAGGATTTGCCAAAGTGCAGTCATATGCAATAACAACCTCTTTTGCGTTTTGTATATCACTGATGTATAGATAAGATAGTTGCTATTAATGCCAACAATAAAAAAGCCCTTTATTGCATTGCATTTTATTTTTCCATGTTCCACTGTTCCTTTCTACTCCACTGTCTTCCAGGAAGGGTTTCCCCTCTATGATGTAATTTTACATTGTGGCTACAGTGTGAATGCAGCATATTGTGACCAGAAGTGGAAAATGTGCAGCGAGAAATAACCCAGTGTTAACCCGGTAACTCCAGAGATCCAGGCCTCTAACCCACATTACTGTACTCACCCCCTCTCCTCGGCACAATGTCTCGCTGTTAGGGCATGCACGGCCACAAGTCCAGACAAACAACAGACCCGGACACATATGCAGACATTCAGCAACAGCCAGCGATGTGCTCAGACAGCTGTTGTGCTGATGACCGGTGTCAGGTGCCAGTGGCCTGATTCATGCTGGCTAACCTCCTCCCATCACAACATGTGTCTGCACAGATACGGGAGGTGACGGGTGGACATGTGTCTCTGTATCTGGCATGCATCTGGAGAACAACTGGCATGTTGGGGGTTGCTGATGTGTGGGTGTGTTTTGGGGCCTGTGTGTGTCTATGCAGATTTGTTTGACACATTGTATGAGTGTCTAGGGAAAGATGCAATTGACTGTGGGTGTGTGTGTGTGTGTTTGACAATCCTCAGTATTAACATCAAGGGAAAGATGCTGCCTGGATGGGTGTGTGTTTATGTCTGATTAAAGGGCAGACGAAACATTTCGTTGTGTGTTTGTACCTGTTATGTTACTCTGCCTGGGTGTGTGTCTGTGTGTATGCATGTGCATCCGATTAGAGGGCACATGCAGGAAAGGATACAGACTGTGCGTGTGTGAGTGTGTTTAAACGACGCAGAGGGTCAATTTCCTATTTGTTTGTGTGCACATGTGCAAATGTGTGCTGTGAGCTTTGCTAGATCCTGATCCTTAGATTAAAGGGAATCTCACACTCCCTGTGTGTGTGTGAGAGTTCATCTTCATCAGTTTGTGTTGTGTTTAGTGCAGGAAGCAGTGTGTGTGTTTACATATCACAACAGCTGTGATGAGCTTTTCTTCATGTAGAATGAGAGCTGCCCACCTGATGCCAGGGCAGCTGCCACACTAACTGCCCACTACACACACACACACACACAAACGGTGCCAGTCGACCTTTTTTTTTGTATCTCTGAGTGTGTGTTTGCTGCAGAGGGGAAGAGAAAGGGCCAGCTGCAGTGTAAAGCCTTCATCAACTGTTCTTCTAGACTGCCCCATCTGTCTATCCATTAATACACAAACACACACACAAACCCTACACTAATGCATACACATGGTCCTTCTGTCATCTTATCAGACACACATGGCGTACTTCGCGCTCAGTTGTGTCTGTCATGACCATTGTGCGTATTCTCTGATGTCTTATGTGAGAGAAAGTGTGTGTCAACTGTGTTGGACACCATGAAACAACACTAAACAGGCACAATCGGGGTTGAAACAAAAGCATTGTGTGCTTTAGTCATGGTAAATTCTTACATGAGGTGAACGTCAGTGGTCATCAGTAGGGGGTTGTTACTCCTTGACATCATTCCTGGAAATCTACTGGAAGCATGAACAGCAGTCTTCCAAAAGATATTCTCTCACAGCAATGTCCCAACATGTCACGAAATCCCCATAGGTGTTCATCTTTGTTAAGATCTGGTCACTGAAGGTCGTAGCATATGGTTCACACCAGCATGCATATGCATATTTGGAGCCAATGGCCAAGTTTTCCATTATAGTATGTTGCTTCCTCTACAGATTGCTATTTAATATAATGGTGAACATGGTAACCAACATTCCTGTTAAATACCAGCATATTAGCACTGTGAGAATACATTAAAGTAGGGTTGTGCCAAAGTACAGCCTCACCGAAACCACTACCAAGGCTGCAGACTCTTTGGGCCAGCTTACACCAAAAAATAGTTCAGAGGACGTGTTGTCATCTAATTAAAAGGCAAAAGTTATTATAGGAGTAGCAACATTGTTTAAACATGGGCATAACAGAGTACATTTCTAGACAGTCTGTCCTTACTGTTGCACTTGGTTGTCCACAGCCAAACACAGTGTGAAGTGGGTGTGAATGTTGGATCACTGATTTTTCGAAAAGTTGCAGTAATGGTTGGATGCAGCCACCAAAATTTCAGTGTCTGAAAGGTGTTGTGTGTAGAGTGGTACCTAACCATCCAAGTACTTCTGATGAAGTATACTGGTGCCTTTAGTCTTGCCCGCCTGCCAATGTGGTGTAAAACTTTTGGGACTAACTATGGAAAAATGGGAATCGTTCCAGCACTACGACCATCATCTGTATAGATCTAAAGTCTAAATCAAAATCAGCTCAGCACACATATGTTAATGAGTGAGACAGAGAGACACTGAGAGTTGGTGGTGGTCAAGGGGCTGTAATGAAATTGAAAAAAAGGTTGAGAGTGAGCGACAGAGAGCATTGTCCTTGATGATGTTTATGATATTGATTGGCTGCTCTCCAGAAGCTTCCTGATTTCTGATTTGGACATTTGTGAACATTGTGATTGCAGCGAGAACATATAATGTCTCGAGTGTGCTCTGCAATCAAGGACAATGACCCTTCACTGTGCACACTCTTTCTCCCTCTCTCACACACATAGACTTACTTGCATACTGAAAGTTCTAACATGTGGTTTCATGGGTAACTTGTTTCATTCAGCATTGTGACATCTTCTACGCTGAGATAATTTCACTCCCTGGTATTGATGTAACCCGTTGTTGTTTTTCCAGGGTAATATTTAATCACCTGACCAATCATGTTGCTTGCTTTACTGGACTGCCAGATCTTAGCATTTGTTTTTGTGCTCAAAATCATATATGATCAGAAACTAGAGAAATAATAAAATAACAAAGCATTCCTTTGAAATAGGTTTAAAGGACTACAGATGCTAGTTGCTATGTTAGCTAATGCCAGTTTTTTAACAGCACAAACGCAGCTAACCGTTGATAGGATGTAATGTGTGGTGATAGTGAGAAACAGCATATACTTTATGTTATCCATGCCTATTAATTTCTGGCTGAACAGATGATTTCTAATTTTAGAGTTAGCGATGACACTGTTTCATCAGCACCTGCACTGATGTAGACGACAACACCGGCAGCATCCCTTTGTGTCGTTCCCTTCACAGATTTTGCAGTTGTTTACTTGCTCTTTCCACATCTCTTCTATTTGAACTTTTTCCTCTCTTCTACACTTTAACTGATCTGGTACACAAGCAAAAAAAGAAAAAAAAAAAATCCAGATTATATTTTGTGCGGCTGCTTGGCCGTAAACCTGTTCAGAGACTTTGCTTTTAAACTTCAGAAGGGACTGTGAGTTTTTCCTGGGGAAGTAAGAGACCAATAGATAAACATGCATTAAGACAGGCAGACAAACAGATAAGCAGACTCACCAGGCACAGGACTACAGAGAAAATATATACAGGCCGATAGTGGGAGAATGGAGGAGGACAAAGACCCATCCAGAGCTGGTGTTGTTCAGCCATCTGGTCTGTGTGTGTGTGTGTGCATGCGCCTGCTTCTATTGTATCTGGATACAGCAGAGAGAATGACTTAGATTACCAAGACTGATATCAAAGTCACACTCTAGGACACACTCAAAAGTGCCAGCACACACACACACACACACACACACACACACACACACACTGCCTGTCTCTCTGCAGCCTTTTGGTTTTCATTAGGAAGCGTACAAAGCATTCAGCTGAAAGACAGACGAGTGTGTCTGTGTGCGTGGGTGTGTGTGTGTGGGTGTGTGTGCGCCGAGGTCTCTCCTCTAATTGAAGTGTACAGTGACTTGGCAGGCTGCCTGATGTCACAGAGTCATATGGAGGGACAATAGAAGAAGAGAGAGAGAGAGAGAGAGAGAGAGGGAGGAAAGAAGAGGGGGAGGAATGGATGAGTTGTAGAGAACCAATGATGGGAGAGGAATGGAGAGAAAAGAAAGAATAAAGGATGGAGGTGGAGGGGGGAGGTGGATGGGAATGGGCTGATGATGGAGAGATTAGACAGTAACAACAGAACTAATGTGGTTAGTCTTCCCCAAATGGATCATAATGCAGCAATATTACATTTCACATGTTATTTCTTATGTTTAGAGTCATAGTTCTAAATGGCTCAGAAATATCTTTGATGAAGACATTCCTTTTAGCCTTTTTATAAAAATATAATTAAATAAGCATCCAGGAGTTTTCAAAGTCTAACAAAGTCTGTGCACCCCTCAGACCAAACTGCATCCCAGTCTGAGCATAACTGTCAGCAGCTTCTGTTAGCGGTGAACCCGTAAAAGTAAAGACAGCTATTAAAAAACTTTCTGTTCTGCAGTTATAGGGAGTCTTTTTTTCTAAGATTTCAAAGCAGATTTATGGACGTGTATTATTGGAGATAATGATACCCTGGAAGTCACACTGAATCTAAAAATATGTGGGTGGTTCATGCAAATTGTGACAATCAGGTGCTAAGTGTTTTCAACTGAGCGGACCAAGCTAAAATAACTTTCTTTTGTTTTAAGGGCGCCGACATGCACCTGTCCCTCTCACCCCACACAATAACTTTGTCACATGTTCCCTTCCTGAGGGACATCACAGGTGGTGTGTGTGTGTTTTTACCGTATGTATTGTCAGTGTCGTTAAGATATCAATATAATTTGTTGCTTCTGTGTGGCATCCCAGATGTTGGCTGTCTCTCACACACACACACACACACAGACTCACACACCCACGCCAGTTAACACTCCATCTCCAAAACAAGAAGGCTTAATCCACTCAGGCTTTTTGCTCTCTGAAATGTGCGCTTGTAGTTATGTGTGTGTGTGTTTGCAGGATTTTGGTCTCATGCTCCCGATCATCTTCTGAGCCAGGCACAAGTCATTCAGCCCCCTGAAAGTGTCACAGGTTTAGCTGGACTGTGCTGTGTGTGTGTGTGTGTTGACAGTCTCTGTGTTTTTCTTCTCCGTTCTTTTTGTCCATTTACTCCACAAACCGCTGTCTAAATTTAAACCCTAAAAACTCTTGAATCCGGTTGTTAGAGGTGTTATATTTTCTCTATATAATGAGATGTTTGTTCGTGCATCACACGCAGTCTGAGATGAAAATAGAACAGAGGCAGTAAAACAAAATGCATGCAGACAACCAGATTTTACAATACGATGCACAACAATTGTAAATTATTTCTTACATTGTATTTGTTTTGGCTGTTTTAAGGTGACATATTTTCACATCATTATTATATATAATCTTTTCCACATCATCACACCTTCCTCTTCCTCCCGCTTTCATTTCTATTTTACATAAACACAAAGAAAACCTGTGCACCCACATACACACAGGGGCAAGGAGCAAAAATGAGCAGCCGGCATCGAGGCCACAGCACTGAACCAGAACCATCCGCCGATGAGAAAGAGCAGTGAGGTTAATCCATCAGATTACAGCAGATTACAATACACCAGGGAGATTATAGCATTGAGATGAGGATGGATGGAGGGTGGAAAGTGATAGACGTTAAAGCATCGAGGATAGATCGGCATGTTTCTGTTCAACTGTCAAGCAAAATATGAGCAAATGTTTGAAATGCTGAAAAATATCATATTATGGCTTTGCTGAAATATTGCTACATAAGTAACAATACAATAAAATACAGTTTAACACCTAACCAAGGTGCGTATAGAGATATATAGAGATGGACTATTGCACAGGATAAACAATAAATCAATAGGTGGGGGTGGTAGTAAGAACAAATGTCACTGTGATACAGTATACAATATAAAGACAGCCATATACAAAATGTAGAGCAGCTATGATAACCAGTACAATGTATGTTTATCTGGTCTATTGGCTATTAAGTTATGTCATTATACAATATAACCAGTAAGCAATGATGTAATCTGATGTATCTGAAATATGATCAGAGTCAAACAGAGTCAGTATCATCCTTCACTGATAAACTTTTTTTTTTTTTTTTTTTTTTAAGAAGCTTTAGAATGAATAATTTGATGTCACAATTTATCTGAAAGCACCAAGTCTTCCAAAATAAACACAAATAACTGAGTTAAGCTTGGGGAAACACGCTGTGGTTGTTCTTGCGAGGCCCTTCTTATTGAAACTGCGAGTGTGTGTTGACCTTCTCCACGCTGACCCAGTGCCGTGACATTTAATCCATGGGGCCAGTCACGCTGGCGGTAAATGGAACCATGAGACCCTTGAGACTTCTGACTTCAGGTCAGTGGACCACACAGCCGCCTGCATCTGACCAGCACAGCATATGACTTCCTTACGCTGATAGAAAAGACGTGGACATTGGTTAAGGTGTTTGAAGTGTATAATATGGTAATAACACAATCTTTTAAACAATTATGTCATTGTACACTTCAGAAGCCTTTATTGTTCCTAATTTGACCAAAGAGTAGAGTGTTTGCCTATAGCTGGTGTCTTAGAGCAGAGACTAGCGCACTCGGGGAACAATATATGGCCAATTAAACACCTGTAAAATTACACTATTCCACATTGTCCTCAGGGGCCCACTGGTGCTCATGCATGCACTCCATTGGCGTCCCCACGGCCCAGTTGGAAGTCCACCGGACAGGAGAGTGTACCAGTGTGGTGTGATTAGCACAGTGTTCACAGGCTCCAAAAGAAAGGACATTTGGTTTATTAACACACTAGAAACACTTATCTGCACAGCAACAGACTCTTGTTCTCACCAGCACAAAAAGTCTTTATTTTTGGTGTCAGCAGTATAATATAAAAACTCGTCTAATATGCTTTTTGGACAGTCACATTGTTTCTTGGCTGAAGCAGACTTTTTCTTTCTTTTTTCCCTTATTCCACTTTTCCTCTGTTTCTGTTTTTTCTTTCACTTATTAAATGTTATACAGCCACCTTCATCTTGACAGTGATGGAAACTAAGTGAACACTTATGCTGTACTGAAGTACAAATCTAAGGTACTTTTCTTTTCTACTTCTGCATCTCAGAGAGAATATTGTACTTTCACTACAATTATCTGATTTCTTTACAGAAAACATAGGAAGATATAAAATATAATGTTTTCTTATCAATTAAACTAGCCAGCAGCATGTACTGTACAGGCACAGCTAAAACGATTAGTCAATTAAGCAATTAAATATCCATCCATCCATTATCTGTAACCGCTTATCCTCATCATGGTCACAGCAGGGCTAGAGCCTATCCCAGCTGACTTAGAGCGAGAGGCAGGGTCAAGTCCGTGCCAGCTCATCACAGACTACATCGAGACAAACAGCCATTCACACACACATTTACACCTACGGACAATTTAGAGTCACCATTTGAGTGCAAGTCTTTGGACTGTGGGAGGAAGCTGGTGTATCTGGAGAGGCAATTAAATGTTGGACAGAAAAATATTTTTCATGTGAAAAAGTGTCATGGTTTCCATGTTCAAAGGCAGCCCAGGATTCGAGTCCAGTGCAAACCTGTGGCCCTTTTCTGCATGGCATCTCCCTCTCTCTCTCTCTCTCTCTCTCTCTCTCTCTCTCTCTCTCTCTTTCCGTGAACAGTGAAACCCAGCTCTTCCATGAATGCATGAGTAATAATGATGTAATGTTATCATATATACTGGTATAACACTCACAGAGGACATTTTTCTGCATTTTATGTTTTTACTTTCATCATTTATATCTCCCTGTTTACAAACTTTTACTTCATTTGAATAACCTTTACTTGTAGGAGAGTATTTCTTCACTGTGTTATTAGTACTTTTATTTATGTAAAGGATCTGACTTCTTCCTCCACCACTGAATCTTGAACTGATTTCCTTTACGTGTGTCAAATTGTGTGATAACATGAAAAAAAGCTTGTATCCTTGTTCTGAACAACCTGCATTCACGTTTCTGCTCAGTGCTGTTCTAGATAATGTGCGTGGTTTATTCTGTAGGTGCATGGAGATGGCAGATCTGTGGAAACCACAGCAAATGAGGAGCAGAGTGAGTGAGGCTGAGTCAGATGAACAGACTGATAGACAGGGAGAGTGAGAGACGTAGAGGAGGGAGTAGAGACGGGAGAGAGAAAAGGGGAGAGATTAGAGATGAGAGGGCTCTCCACATTCTCCTGTATCAATCCAAACAGCCTGCATGCCAGCCAAGACTCTCTCTGTCTGTCTCCCTCTTTCCCTCTCTTTCTTTGTCCATCCTCCTCTCTCTGCCAGACAGATGACAGAATGTGGAGAGAGGGATTAAGGAGAAGAGATGCAGGGAGATGGAGGGAAAACAGATTCTTGGACAGCATGGGTGTGTTAACTTTTGGAGATGATTTCTGTGCTCGTTTGTATGCATGGATGTGTGTACTATATGAGCTTTTAGTACACTTCATGACCAGAAATATGTGGATGCTGGTGCATTACAGCCATGTGGGATCCCAAAACCAGGGGCATGGGTAGGGTTCATTCTTCTGTGAAGATTTTGGAACCTGGCAGGCAACGATTTGCTCCCATTAGTCACAAGAGCATTAGTGAGGCCATGGCACTGTTGTTGGCTAATAAGATCTGTGTCCCAGATCGTACCAAAGCATTGGATGTGGTTCAGATCTGCACATTCTGCAGGCCAGACACCAAAAGCAGAAAACCATGTTTTTTATGGACTTCATTCTGTGCAGGGGTGTCCTCTACTCACACCACAAGACACAACTTCACACATGTTGAAGATTGTCATGACATGACAAGATTATACCACTTGGAGAAATCTGGCATAGAGCAAAGATTTCAGCTCTTTTTAAGATTTTATAAGAATTTGATGGATTCTTCCTCAGATATACGTGTAGCAGGTTGGAAAATTAGTATAGAATACACATACAGAAGCCATAAGGAAGTTTGTAGTTGAGAAAAGATGCGTGGAATAACTTTTTAATCTACAGAAATATCACTGTCATCAGACATATAGTGTGCACACTACGTAATAATCTAGAGGAACATCCATCCATTTCCTGTAACCGCTTATCTTTATCAGGTTTGCGGGGGGCTGGAACCTATCCCAATTGGCACATCCTGGACAATCTGTCAACAAATGGGCAATTTAGAGTTTGCAATTAACCTGCATGTCTTTGGACTGTGGGAAAAAGCAGGATTGCTGGAGAAAACCCACGCAGACCTGTGCAATGAACAGGCAAACTCCACACAGAAAGGTCGCAGCTTTTCTCGAGGGGGTTTGAACCAGTAACCTTCTTGCTGTGAGGTGACAGCGCTAACCACTGCACTACCTTCTTGAGTAAGCAAAACGCAACCGGAAATCCTCCGTCTGATTCTAAGAGTAAACAGATGGTGGGGAGTTTGTGTCGTGGAATAAATTAGAGTTTAAACTTGACATTCAAATCATTGTAATACCACTACAGACTGCGACTGAACTCTTGTGATGTATTCACTGTGTTTACCTCAGTGATGTAGTGAGACATCAGATCTATATATATATATGCACCATCTTACCTCCACCTGCTGCACTCACAGCTGTTGGACCTCCTGCTCTGTGTCTCCCTCTCTCTCATAAATTTATATGGTCTATAAAGTCATTACTACACTTGTTTTTAACCTTTGTTTCACTTTATATTCAGCTCCAGCTTTCCTATTCATTCATATTTGTGTGAGTACTTTGCATATATTTCACTTCAAAGCACATAACCACATTATCAATATTTCATGTCATGCCGTATTAAGGACTTCAATCCTGGTTGATTTGATTGGCTTATAACACACAATTCTGCCTCTTTCACATGAACTATCACAGCTGGGCTTGAACATGAGAGGAAAACCGGCCCAGAAAACTGAGCCAGCTCCATGAGAGCCAGACTACGATGAACTTTCTTCATGAGGACACTGCTGTATGCGCCTGGTTTTGCATAAACTCTATGTGTGTTACTCTGCAGTCCCATTATGATTCAAAATGGCTTAAGGATAGCACATTTTATATTGAACACCCCCTCCCCTCCTCTGTAAGTGTTTTATTGTCTTAGACAGCTTAGCACAAGTACAGAGGAAATGTTGCTTCGACTGCTTGGCATCAAGCGGGATTGGACCCCATGGGGGACAGCAGGGTGTTTATATATATATATTGTTTTTTTCTACCCTTTTATTGTTTATTCAGTTTGAACCAGCAATCTGCAGTGCTGCTCCCAGGTCGGCCATTGTGAGTTGTTTACTTCTGCAGAAGAAGAAGAAAAAAAAGAAGCGCTGTGAAACATTTTTAAATCGTCAGTCAGCCACAGGGCGCGTAGACTGGGTTCAAAAGGCAAAAAGCTTCACTTTTGGAACTCATGGGGAGCTGGGAACGACGGAGTCAAAGGTCAACAGAGAGGAAGTTTAATAAAGAAAAAAAGGGAGGGTCAGATGGCTTAAGGGGAGAGCGTTTGATTGATTGTTTCCTGTCTGCGCTCTGACCGGCTCCCTCCGTTCCCTACTCTGTCCACTTCACTGTCTTAAATGGTTGTTTATTAGCAGCTGCGTTGCCATGGCAGTGAATAAAATATAGAGAAACAGTTGTAACAGCAGGACCACACTGAGCCGATAAATGATTTGGCTTTGAAACATTTATTACACGGCAGTATATAATTACTAATAACTATAATAACCTGAAAGAGTCGTAGAAATTCCTAATATGAAGCAATAAAATCATTCAAAACACAGAGAGGGCAAATCAGACAATGCAGTTACTGTTACTGTGTGTGTGTGTGTGTGTGTGTGTGTGTGTGTGTGTGTGTTTTAGGTCAACTTATGTCTCCTTCTTTTCTCTTTCTGTCTCCTCCGGGGTAAAGCGGCTATTCAACACATTCTTTTGTTTAACCTTCTAATTGGAAGACGTCTAGAAGGAGCTCACAGTCTTTTATAGCATCACAAGTCTGATCTCTCTCTCTCTCACACACACACACACACACACACACACACACACACACACACTGCACAGTATAGTCTCCCACAGCGGCTGCGAGAAAGGAACAAAAAGACAGGAGACAAAAAGATCAAATTATCAGCTACATTTAATTACCCACAACTAGACAGACACAATAACAGTGCTAAATCCAGATTTGTCTGCGCTCGAAAGAGAGAGAGGTTTAGTCAGACTGAAGCGCTTTCTCTCTCTCTGTCTCTCTCCCTCATTCCTTTGCAGCAGGGAGTGATTTTTGTTGTTGTTGTTTCTCTTTTTGTGTGTGAAGGCATTGCTGCAGAGTGAAGTGATGACAGCTTATCGGATTAGGGATCGCTGGATAATAAATACCCTTGTTTGATTTCTCCACCCATACTCCTTAAACATGATTACTGCTTACTGTTACCGCCAACATCACATTATAGCGCGCTGCGCGGCGGCTCAGGCATTTGCATAATGTTTAGAGAGATGGTAAGAAGTGATGGCTGCATAGGGGAAAGATGCTGAAGAATGCATTGAGCCGTCACTCCCCCTCCATCTTTCTTTCTCTTTATCTTTTCTGTTGTTGTTGCTGTTCTCTTTTGACCTTGTTAGCGCTCTCCATGAAAACACATAAAGAGAGCTGCTGTCTCTGCCTGTGTGTAGGGGTTTGTTGTGCATGCTGGCTGCGCTACTTGTGCTTGTCTGCTTTCACCTCCAGCATGATTTACTTAACTCTACCTGTAATACAATGATGCATAATACCTATAAACACTTTATTTTGAAATTTTAACTTTTCGATCCTGTTCCACTTTGGCAAAATGCCTGGATTCACTAAAGCTGACAAATCTCTTCTTGATTTTGTTGACTCTTTTTTTCTTCTTTTTTTATATTAGCAAGGAGAAGTGTCATTTAGTCTGTCTCTTTGGCTAGTTGAAAAGACAAATGTCACAAGTAGCAAATGATATCAGCTGTGGCTAATAACCATTAATTCCATTAAAATACTTGACAATAGTCCAAAATAAACTTTACTCAGCCAAAGATCATTTGTTAGAGAGAGACACATAATTCTGTAACACCTCGGTGCGATTGCAAGTGGGATGAGTTTCACCAAGACCAGAGTGTTGAGTCTTCTTTAATGAGACTATAAAGATAAATGTGTTACATCAATTTCAGGAGGCAGAATCTCCCAGGGACACTTCATGTTGATAATTTAAGCTTATCAACTTAATAGTTCTGAATCAGGACTCCAGTCTGTTTGGATCAAGTAGCTCATGAAAAGTAAGATGTGCCAAATGTAGTGTGCTAATACTTCATTACCATATCTGCAGTTCATCTCATTTTTAGGTTTGCATCTACAGGTTGTCAACATTAATTAGGCTGCTGTAGTATTTCCAACTTCTTCACTCTCACGCTAACAAACAGTGATTACAGATATCACTTAAAGGTCCAGTGTGTCAGCTTTAGGAGGCTCTATTTACAGAATATGGGAGAAATGTAATATCATATTCACAATTTCTATTTGTTTATAATTACCTGGAAATAAGAATTGTTATATTTTTGTGCAGGTTCTTTTTTATGAGGTCTGCCAAGTTTGTACAGTAGTCATGAAGGGACAAACCAAACACTGGCCCTCGATAATAGTTTCTCCTTCATGCAACTACACCACTAGATGCCAATAAATCTCACACAATTGTCCGTGTGGGTAATTGATGATTGTAGATGTTGAAATTGTCAGAGCTGCTTTTCTTTCGCTTCAGACAGGGAAACATCTGCTAATGGCTACTGACATTAGCCGTCTGCCTTGAATGCTTTTTGGTTGCATTTAACTTTTGATCTCGGCGATCTGAATGGGCTCTGAGATTTGATAAGGGCTTGAGATGAAGTAGATACTGGATATAAATTGGATAAAATCAGTGGCCAGTTTGTGGGACAGAAGAGTTTAGCTGGACAGGGAGCTAACAGAGCTCTAAGTGTTTCCGCTCAACCGCAGTGACACTGACCAGACACCCTGTCTGTGTGGCGTATTATCAGTGTGTGAATGTAAAGACTTTATCTGTATGCTGCATGCTGCAGTGCATGTGAGTGTGTATGAGCGTGCCTGTGTGTTTGTTGCAGCCACATGTGAACTTGTGACCTTGCGGTGAACTTCACAGCATTCTCATTCAGTGAGCATCATCGTGAGCCCTGCTCAACAGCATCAGCTAATTACAGTCGGGACGCCTGTTGGCGTGCATGTGCACCCAGCACAACTCCAAGGCAACTCTGTCTAGACAAGACATCACCATAAAACTCATCCGTCCAAAAGTGTGACGCGTCGATTCGGTTGGTCGCACTGTTGTCAAAAGCGAGTTTGCTGGCTGTGGAGGAAGACTTTTAAAATACTCATCTTCATGTTTACTTCAGCGAATGAAATGATGCATCTGGAAGCTCATTTGGTTATCTTCAGTTCATGTTCGAAAACCAGTTGGAAGAACATAAAGAATATCACACGCAGGACAGTTTTGTGTGAAAGAAAAGACGTGAGACCCTGTTGACAGATACAGATAAATAGAAAGTCAGTGATGTCAATGACATTACCTCTTGTTACACTATATTGCTTTACCTTCCTTCCTGTCATGGCAATAAAACAGTTTTGATTTCAACTGAAGAGAGCTGAAAGGAGGGAGAGAGACGAGTATGAATGCATAGGATAGAGAGAGGTGTAGAGACTACAGGGAGAGAGAGCAGAACAGATGCAGGCAGACAGAAATTTCGAGAGAGAGAGAGAGCTGTTGTCAACATCCTCTCCAGGGAGACAAAGGTCTCCATTGTAATTCAGTTGTTGTACTGTATTTTGTTTTGATGTCCAATGTTTTGGGCTTTTTGCCGGTGCCATATGCCATAAAATGTCTGTGTGAATGTGTGTGTGTGTGTGTGTGTGTGTGTATGTGTGTGTGTAAGGGCTCCGACACACCAAGCTGGCCGTCAGCTGCTGACAGGCAGAGCGGCACTGTGGCCAAGCATCACCTATACTTTCTGCTTTGTTTTCTGTTCGGCAGATTGAGGATGTTGAATCGGCAGCATCGCGATCACAAATCAGTGATTTCACCCCTTTAGTTTCCTCTGACTGCCTTTCCTTTTTTTTTTTCGTGCACTCACAACAACACCACAGGCTGATGCAAATTCAAGCTAAACTTTTTGTCAACTTTGGATTTTACAAATTCTCAATTTGCACTACAAGCATAATAAGAAGGCAGATAAACAGTGGCATGGAAACAGGCTCATTTGCTTTCGTCGTCTTCCTAGGAAGTTTCCATTCACAGTAAAAGTAGATAATGCTGACTACTTGTGATTTATGGACAAACGTATGTGGACAGCCTAACATCCATCTCATTCCTGAAACCATGGGGATTAATATGCTGCTGTTATCTGCCTCCACTTTTCTGGTTTTAGACTTTCCACCTGGCTGCAGGGGTTTGCTCCCATTCAGCCACAAGAGCATTAGTGAGGTCAGACACTGATGTGAGGAGATAAGGCCTGGATCACGGGCGGCGTTCCAGTTTTTCCCTAAACTGTCGGGTGGAGTTGACATAACTGAGTCAAGTCCTTCTAATGCAAACTCGGAAAATAATCTTTATTATCTTGCTTTGTGCACAGGGACAGTCATGCCTGTCATGAAACGGACAGAAACCACCTGAAAAAGGCGGCCCTCCATCTACATCTATGCAAACTCTATTGCAAAGTAGACCAACCACACGTTTTTTTAAGACTGTGAGTTCTTAGCATTTCTTTTTCTACTTATAGATATGCAAATGTGGAGTGGTGGGCATCTTCATAGCACCGCCCTAGGAGCCTTGCTCAAGCCCCGGAGGGGAACTGGCACTTCTCCAGCTACTAGTCTATGATTTATACTGTGGTCTGTACTGTACTTGAACCTGCCACCCTCCGGTTCACAAGCCAAATCCCTGTATACTGAGATACTGCCACCCTTATTCTTGGCTGAACTGATATGTTGATCATGAACTGTCAAACAAAATGAGTGATCTGTATAAGTGGTATGAATATTTATGTAAAATCAACATGAATATAAAACAATCCAGAACCTAAAGGCAACACGGTGTCCCTTTTTTAATGATTTCGATCAAATGATACAGGTGTGAAATCACCTGTAGGAACCGAAAAGTCCATATATTTTTGGCCATATAGCACGTTTCCTCTCATTCTGGTGCCGAATACACTTCCACAGACTGACGATTAGCTTTGTGTTGTGTTCAAGTGCAACTTTTAGCAGAAGATGTGAGGCGGTGCAAAGCGTTTGATCAGTAAGCCTCTGTCGGAGCTTGTTGTTTGAGGTCGGCTCTCTGAGTCGGGCACCCTATCAGAGAGAAGGGGGGCTTAAGCCTAAACAGGAGGCAGTCATCACAGCTGGAGACACACTTAGCCTGAGCAAGTAGTTTCACCGTCTCTCATTGGTGGGTGGAAAATATGTTTAGTTCTTTTGCAACAAAAGAAACAACATTTCCACTGCAAACTAATATGAAAAATGCAATTTTCTATGGATTTGACAGTTAGTAGAACAAAGCAGCACGTTGACGGATTTCTCCCCGGTGAAACGTGCTGTCAACTTATTGACTCAGCTGACGTCTCTCTCTTTTTCTTCACTCTGTGTGATTACTGCCTCCTGAAGCACATGCATTGATGAATGTTTTTCGAAGTCTCAAATTAAAATTCGATATGCTGGATACACGCTGACAGCATTATGAGTATCGTAAGTGTCAACAGCACCGATAAATGTGAATATACACCAAATAATGAAAAGTACAAAATGAGTTTGCTTCTTGCTTGAGGTTGAAAATGACCTCGCAAATATAAGGCATCTCAATTGTGATTGAGTGTTGCATTATTGGTATTACTTGGTGAATATTTACAGAAAAATATACAGTAGATGGTGATTTCATGGTAATCATTTGCATACAGTTATATTTTTAACAAACAAGGGCCCAGTCACTTTTATAATATTCCAATTTCTGCCCTCCAAAAAACTTCTATTTTTGTGTTTTTGTCATTGCATATTCAAGCTTGTAGCGTACTCCACTGCAGCCTAATTTGATTGAGCTTTTACTTGGAGGCGATGCATAAATCTTTCTCAGAACATTTCCTATGAAATCCATTTAAGGAAGTTGAGATGAGTGAACAGTCAGGGAAAGAAGGCTATTTGGCCACAACATTGTTTATGTGTGTTTGAACGTGTGTGTTTGCTTGGCGGACGTGAACTTATCAACCCTGTCGCTAACATGATTACCCTCTAGCCATGTGGCCTAGAAGTTAACACAAACACGCACGTTTCCAGATATACACACACACACAAACACAGGCCAAGCCATGCTGCCTGTTACTCCGAGTGTCCTGGCTTAGGGACCCAACAGAAACAGACAGGACCAAAATATCACTGCAGGGTTCCCATGTCAACACTAGCAGATGCAACATTAATTCAATCAGCCATGGAGAGTCACCAAGCGGAATGGCTGCGAGAGCACCAGCATCTGAGAGCTGCAGTGGCGGCGTTTGGCAGACGTGAGCGACTACTGGCTTCATTTTTTAAATGTTTTCTACTTTATGGGTTATTTCGATGACCCTGCTTTTAAAGAAATGTTAATGTAATCTTTAAATGGCTTGAGACGTTTCTTTTGGATCAAAAGTTTCAACCTTTCTTCATGGATGACTGTTTAATCTACAAGCATCTCATTACTAAAGAAGTTTGTGCATGCTAGCATGCTTTGATTTTAATGTGGTGGAGTATTTTGTATTCATGCATTGAGATACAAACTATATTGCGGTGACGTCACAAAGCTGCAATCATTTGCTGTCTCATGCAGTGTCATCCTTATGCCCGTTTTGCAAATCCAATTCAGTTTGGTTCACTGCTCGGCACTGGCAATGACAACACCTTCCTTGGATTGTCACTGGATGTTTGGCAACAGCAGATGGAGAAATCAAAAAAATTAATAATCAATTGGAGTAATAATCTGTGAAACGTCTTTAGCCTTAGTCTCGACACAAAAGAAAAAAAAGCTCTGTTGTTTTTCTACATCCGCCTACACCTCACCGGCTAAGGCGTCCCTACCTTTTTTTTTGGCACCGTGGACTGTTTAATGTTGACACTTCTTATGTTATGCAGATGGAGGAGCTGTGGTGGATGCTGATGGATTAATTACCTCCCGTATGGATGACCTACTTGAGTTCAAAACAGTGCCCTGTTGTTGTGGGTGTGACGGAGAAGGCGGAGGAAAGATTTGGCACAGGCTATGTGTAAAAGGTGTCACTGGTCAAAAAAGCTGTAAAGAGAAAAGACTGTAAAGTTATGTAATCGTTATTCTGCACTTTCCCTGATTAATGTCGTTTCCTTAGCAAATGTTCAGTGCTTCCAATACTGATCTGCAGATTGGGAACCACTGCTCAGTATTTCAATAAATCTCTCTTTCGGACCTATGAATCACCACCAACGTCTTTGATTTGTTAAAGGATCAGTGTGTAAGATTTAGTGGCAATCCAGTACTGTAGTTGCTGATTGCAACCCCCTGAGGCCATCCTGTCATTCCTAGAATAGAATCACACCTAATATATAACCCCAAACTAACAAAGTCCTCACAGCACTACCATTAAACTATCAAAAACAATATCATAACTCTGTGTGTGTGTGTGTGTCTGTCATAGTATATCTAACTGCACTCATCTGGTGAGGCATTTAGGATTGTGTATGCTCCAGGAAAGCTGCAGAATCAATAAAAGAAAAGTATAGTTAGTAAGAGCATGATGTCACAAACTAAATTTGCCGTTGTCACCTCTTTATCTCCTCAAGCTTTCCTCCATGTCTCTCTCTGTCTCTCTCTCTCTCTACACTGCCCTTCCCTCTCGGTCTCAGTGGAACCTAAACCAGATTTAATATTTTCAGAGGGAGTATTGGATGACCGGTGAAAGAGAAACACAGGTGGGTCTGTGTGTGTCCAACTAATGTGTGAAACTGAGACGGACGCAAGCAAAACACGGCGCGGGCCGACATGTGTGTCCATAACAAGTCATACAATGTTCATAGATGTATTCATGAAAAGAATAAATGCTTTAGCTGTTTATCCACCGTGACATTTTCAGGGGAAAACATGCCACATGAGAACCAACACAGTTTGCAGACGTGTTTAAAGGCTGCTGTGTACGTGTACGTCGTGGCTTTTAGAAGACTGCAACTCTTCCCGATGCATGCTGTGTTCTTTAATCCCTCTTCATCCTTTTGGTGTCATTTGCAGTGAGAAGTGCTGCACTGTGCATTCTGGCTGACGTTAAGCATATCCCGCCATTCAGACCTCTTCTTTGCCTCCTTGACTAGTAGCTTACACTTGCTGTGACACAATCTGTCTCCTGCATTCTTTTTTTTAAAGCTATTCACCCGGGAAAGGTTTGCTGAGCACACACGTTCTTTACGACATTTTTGCTTCTGTGTAGTTCTGCACATTTGGACTGACACGGTTACTAAAGCGACCCACTGGGCAGCAGTGAAGAGTTCAAGGCTGGGTTAAAGGGGCATGTCTTTAGTAGGTGTTAACCTATTGGCATGGTTGTCATGTTCAGCCATATACCGTGGTTCCACAAAGCCAATGTCTCTGGGAGGATAGGTTTGCTGGTGAATTTAACTTGATAAAAAAAATATCCAAAGAGCCAATGCCCCATCACAGTACTACCCTCCAGACCTGCCAGAAAACAGAGGTCTAATATATTTATTATATGCAGATATATGTAGAACCCTCATGTTTCTATGTCGCAGGTGCAACACTGTTTTGGTCCGTTCTCCATGCAACTTCAAACCCCACCAAACTAGGTTATATGGCTCAGATTTGGTGATTTTTTTCCCTGATTAATGTGTTTCTACCATGAATACATATGCTACATGGGATAAATTGTTCCCCTTTTGGCTGTTGTTTATTTCATGCTTTATTTTTATCCTGGTTTGCGTCTGGCTTCCAGTCAGCTTGAACTGCTCTTTCTGTTTCTGGGACGTTTCTGAAACAGACCACTGCATTTCTGGTTGGGTTTTCAAACACTGACTAGAACAGGCGTGATTAGCTCTAGCAGCCATCGCCAACATGGAACGCGTCTATGCCCGGTTGAATTTATTTGACCAGTAAAAACCAAAACAGGGAGACCAGTTCTGGATTTTTGGATTCATCTACACTGAACGAGCAGCTTTACAGATGAAAAATAAACCTGCCAGAGCTCTCAACCTCAAGCGAACAAACCTCTAAATTACTTGAACTATTTTTCCATTTCTTTCCTGTAATTTATTGTTATTGTCTTGTGAGCAGCTGACATAGAGTATATAGCAATATTTGCCTCAGATGATTAACTGTGCATTTTATTGATTTTGGTTAAAGGTCAGTGCAAGTACTCTGTGGAAACTGAAATTGAAGACACTTTGTTTTAGTTTAGTTTGACATCACAAACCTTCACTAAAACTTTGCTTCATGGCCAGAAACTTTTCATCAAGAGACTGTACTGCTGAGCTAGTAAGAAACTGTCTCAAAAACAGTTTGCTTTAGTTTGTTGGCTCATGTTGTGCCAGAAGTAGAAAGTCTTTAACACATGAAACAGCATCAGTAGAGCATCTGCAGCGAATGCAGTGATGAGCAGGATGAAATAAGTTGATGGGATGTCTTGTTGTACTGGAAGTTCGGTTTAAATTGAGACTGTGAGGCGTGTTTGAAGGGAATCGTGACTTTGCTGCTTTCCCTCCCTGTCCTGGCTGTTCTTTTGCCCAATCTGTGAGGGATTTGGATGCAGCCACTGGGTGCCAGAGAGTGGGGCAAATCAACATGTGCTGGGGGTAACAGAAGGTGTGTGTCTCTCCATTTTGTGCGTGTGTGTGTGTGTGTGTGTGTGTGCGTATATGTACCGGCGCTAATCTGCTATGAGGGGGGTCCTCCAGGATTAGTATAATCAGGGGCTTGTGAGGAAACCCCTCCCAGCCCCCCCAATGCGTTTCACCTCCTTATCCCATCATCCCTCTGCTACTCTGTCCTCCATCATCCCTCGTTCCCCTCAACCTCCGTCACCCCCTTATCCCTCTACTGCCGCTCGATTCCTCATTCCCCCGCACTTCTATTCACCCTCCCCCCCCACTGACCTCATCCTCTTACACTTATCCTTATCATTACCTTCTACGTTGTAGGCATTTAACTCAGCGGCTTGGAATTACAAGCTCCCATCCGAGTGGAGTGCAGTTCTGAGATACTGAGCATCAAAGTTTAGATGTCCCAGCTGTGTCGAGAAAAAAAAAAGTCAGATATCCCTATGAGCACTGACCGAGCGCATGAGAGCGGTGCCCGGAAAAGCAATTTAGAATGAGGAAGGTATCAAGGAGCAGCGCTGCACTACTGATTCAACTTGTTCAGGTTTAAAAGCACAGATATTACAACAACTGCTACACCCAAAATAGAAATGCAGACAAACACAACGCTGCATACAAATTTCTGCGCGCTGAGGTGTCATGTTATTAGTTTATACTCCAGAGCAGGGAAATTTTAACCTATTTCTTCTATTTACATACTTTGTCATATACTGTTATTCTCAGGACAAGTGGGGCTACTTGAGCATGTGAGTGTCATTGTATTCATCCTATGATACTTGTTGGCTCTCTAGAGGTGTGACTGGAATGTTGGTCTGCTGGTCCATTCATTTAGTCCAGGGCAGAATATCTGAACAACTATCTGAAGGATTGCCATGAAACGGTGTACAGACATTCATGGTGCCCAGAGGATGAAGCCCATATTGGCTTTGGTCATCTCCTGAGTCTTCTGCTAGCGCTTCCATGAGGTTGTGATAACTTTGGTAATCCTCCAACTCTGGTGCCATCGTGAGGTTAACATTTGAATTAGTAAATCTTTTGATTTGCCATGACTCCATCATGGATTGCTCCTATAATATAACACGACTCTTAAAGTCCTTTCCTGTTTGACTTCAATTATGGACAATCCCAAATGTGCTTGTGATCGCTCGTTTACAACCCCTCCATCATAAATGTGTATTTTATTTTGAAATAATATAAATACTTTTACAGTACAAACATTTTGAATGTATATGTGGACATTTCTCCTCAATGCATGTCATAGAAACTCTAAAATGGTATTTGACGTTCGGTGCACATTGCGTGAATGAGTTTTACAGGCTTTAGCAGACCATGACATGCTAGCACAGAGATGTAAACATAGTGGATGAAGTAGAAATGGAGAAGATTTTCTGTAAGGAAATGCATAAGGGTGTAGGACTGAAGTTTCGTATCTCTTTGGTTTAAGATTCAGCATCATCCCCCATGTTCTCAGCCCTCTGTCTGCATATATCTCCCTAAATGCTCCACTTTATCCCATCCCCTCATCCATTTATCTTCCTCCCTCTGTCATCCACCCCCTTATTTCAGCACCGGCTCCTCTATACAGTAACTCAACACTCCTCACAGTCAGCCTCATCTACTTATCTTCACCCTTTCTAAAGGTCATTACACGCACAGCCTGTTTTGCCAGATTAAAATAGAGGCCTACGGAAAGGAAGATGAGGTGTGTCATATCTGCCAGCCTCCCACCTTATCAAACACACACACGCATGCATGCAGATGCGGACACACACACACACACGGATGCAAACATAAATGCATGGTAAGGAAAGGTTGTAAGGAAACGCACATGCAGATTTACTCTCAAATACGCATTTCACACATTAGTGCAAAAACGTGTGCGCGCACACACACACACACACACACACACACACACACACACACGCCCCCACAACTGCACACATTGTGTCGCATACTTCTAGACGTGCAGGCTCATAAACCGGTGCACATTCACTCTCCCACACACTTGTGCAGTGAGACTTGCTCAAAAATAAAAAGAAAATGAGAGTGAAGAGGGAAATAAGCAAGAAAGGAGGAGTTTATGAAAAGAAAGAAGAGGAGGCGTGGAGAAAGGGATCGCAGGCCTCGAAATAAAAAGCGGCAGAAAAAGCAACGAACCAAGGCTTTACAACAGAAGTTAAAAAAACGAAGGGAGGTGTTTCCTTTTTGTTTTGTTTTGCTTTTTTTAGATTGATTTTTTTTTTCGGGGGGGAAGAGCTAGAGGGCGTTTAGAGTAACGCCATAAGAGAAGGATTTGGCTGTGATTAATGGCAGAGCCTAGACGAATACAGATGAGTTTGAATTCACCGATGTAAATAGGACAGAAAGAAAGAAAGAAAAAAAACAATAATAGCAAAGGTAGTCTCCGTCAATAGCGCTCTGGCTGGTGCAACAATGTGGAACAAATTGGGATTCCACGGTCGCACAAGTCTCCCTCGTGGTTTATTGTGCTCCTTGTTGGTGTCGGATACCGTTTGACTTTTCTTTTTCAACACTCCTGCACTGAAATATCACACAAATGTTAAAACTTAAAATAAATGAATGATTCTGAATAAATTCATTGGATCTATTTGCTTCAGCGTGAATGTAATGCTGTCAAATCCTCAGGAAATAAAATCTTCTGTCACTCTTGGCGTTTTTCGCAGTGTGCCATGAGACTCCCTCCCTCCCCTCTTGTTTGTTGTTCGAGTGTGGGTATATGTGTGTACATGTGCGTGTATCCATTTCTTTGAGAGGGTCAAAGCTTTGTGTAGTGTGTGTGTGTGTGTGTGTGAAGCCCCCGTGTTTTTCACATGCAGATCAGCCACATAAGCCTCTCCACACAGGCTTTCACATGCAACTTCTATAGTCTTCAACTTCTCGACAAAACCCACTTGTCCAGTGTCGTTGACTGACTGGCCACCAGCTCCTTTCAGCAGATACAATGCTCACTGGCTGCCATGGCTGTTGACTCACCCGATGACTCGAGGGTCCTGACAACAAAACAACCTTCTGAGGTTTTTGGATTCAGGTTTTCAATGTTAAAGTTCTATTTTTCTAGAAAGTAGTGTTGTTTTTGTAGTTGTTTTTAAGGAGTGGAGTGATTGTTTTTAGTAGTTTACATTGGAACGCCCATTTTTCTGTCCCTTTTTTTAAAAACATTCAGTTCGTACAAACAAATAATAATACAATTTATCTGAACAGTTAAAATTCCCTTATTGTCCAGACATGGACCAATAAAGGCATTCTAAGTGATTAAATGGGATCTCCTTGAAGTTTTCTTGTGATTTTAGTGTCTATATATACTATATACAATATAAGAGCACCTCAAACTAACTCAAAGTTAGTTAGTTAGTCCAGGAAGAGTTCCTGCCCAAACTTTTTAATCTTTTGAGACATTTTGTGATTAATCTATTCATAATGTAGTCCATTAAATGTGGAGAAATAGCAAAAAAATAAAAAATATCCATAACAGGTTCCAAGAGTCCAAAATGGTCTTTTCATTAAAGTCCAAAAGTTATTTAGTTTTCAATTAAGTAAAATAAATAAATGCAGACTATTATTAGATTTAAGAAACTTGATTGATAAATAGGTTCTGCAATTAATCAAAATAATCATAGTTAACATCATATAGTAAGCGTGATGATGTAAACTATGATTATTCAGATATACCTATATCGATATATATACCTACTCTCATTCACTCTCTATGACGCTCAACTAATGCTCGCTCTCTCTGTTCCTCTCTCAAACTATTGGACTCAAAACAAAGCACACTTCTTTTAGTTACTATTTTGCTGCATGGACCATAAGCCAGACACACATACAGTAGAAGCTGGTAAATGAAATAAAGCAAGCCAGAACACAGCTGGGAGAGTATCAAAGGTCCGTTTCAGGCAGACTATAGATCATCTGATTGGTGGACGCAGTGTGACGTCGGGCTGTGTCTCTCCAAAAGTTGAATCTGACTCATCACTCCGCTGCAGGTCACTGCATATTTTTTGGTCAACCCCTGTGGCCTGTACCACCACAGCCAAATTATAATACCCCAACCAAAATGAAGAATGCAAAAACAATGTATGTCCACCACAGTGTCGGATTTGGTTTGAAATTGTCCTGGGGGTGTTTTTTTATATGATATTTTTAAAAGTCAGCCAACAGCTTCACCGTTATCCATGATTTTTCAACCTGCCATGTCACCTGTCAAACGGTCCCAAACAATTCTGACTTACACACATGGCTTGGTGCCATGTTATCCACTCCATATATCTTGCTAGTTTCCTCCATTTTGTGTCAGTGAAGACAAAAACAATAAACAGGGCAGCAGTACTACATTTTTTTTTACTTCATGGAGTAATAGTGTGTCTGTAGCCTAGCAACCTGATCTCATTGACCATTAGCTCATGTCCTGTGTGCGCATGTGTGTGTTCGTGTTGTCTGTTGTTGTAATCTGCATTGTGTGAAGGCAGCTCACTCTGGTTTATTGCACCGGATCCCTATTGTAGCACATGATAACAGACACGAGAGGAGTACACAAGGCTGATTACAGAAAACACACACACAGAAAGACATAAATTATTTATCTGAATGGGAGTGAAAAGCATTCACAGTAGTTTAAAATGGATGCCATCCACTTCTGTGTCGTTACTGATCTTTTACCAGCAGTAATGACAAAAACAAACCTAAGAACTTCGCCAAGAAGTCAGTGATTGTCTTGCAACCTTGACATGATAAATATGCAATAATGAACCGTAAAAGCAGCTACAGTACGTTGTTGGAATGAAAGTCTGAATTTCCCAAATGTGCTGCTAAGTTGTCTTAATTCAGAAAACTGTCTAAAGTGCTGTGAACGTCCCTCTTTTCTCTTATTTTTCCAGTCTCCTCATTAAGGCACTGTGCCCGAGCTGTCCTTCCAGAAATATAATTGAAAGCGGGGAGAAAGGCAAATGTTGCTTTAATCTCATTTGCAGCCGAACAATGGGCCTGGGACTACGCTAAATTCATAAAAGTGCCTTTAATGCAATGAAATTTAATGAGGTAATTTGTGACAGAGCGAGATGGTGGAAGTGTCCTGCCGTGTACAAGGGTACACGCACTCACACAAGAGGGCAGGCACACACATGGAAAGTAAATCTGTCTTACTGTATGAATATTTATAAAAGGGGTGAAAGAGAGAATATTCAGTGAGACGGGAGTTTTTATCCAAGTGGACTTGAATGGAGCACTCTGTGTGTTGGCTGTGGTGTTTAGCTTGAGAGCTGAGTCATGCTTTGCGATAAAAGTTCTGAAGTTGAGTCCATGAAGTTGCAGGAATCCAATCATCGAGGTCCTCAAATATTGACGCAAAATTCAAGATTCAAGGCTCCGCTGTCCTCTGAGCATACATGATTGGAGTTCACAAGCACAAGCAGCTCACCCTTGTGCACGCAAAATGTCTCCCTTTGGGATGCTCCTTTCAATCAAGCACAGATGGGATTAAATTTGATGATCAGAAAAATGACCACGATTTTACTGCTTCAGCTGTTATAGTTGCCTGGACTCGACCTCCCATGCATCTCAGGCAGTTAACACCTCTTTCTAGCCTGACGCAGACTCCAGATGGCGCTCTCGACCTCAGCGGGACTCAACCATCGATCCATCAAACAGGCAGCCAGTTTCTTTTTTCAGTGATTCAAATGCCTCTGGTGTTTGAAAAATAACTGAGAGCCAGAAAAATGGCCTGCAACACCAGGAAATGGCACAGTAAAATTGTTTGCCATCTTCACAAAATATTTAGCTCTAGAAGCTTGGCGACTTCATGACGACACACGGGGATACGGCTACAGCTGGAAAGCTAACCACTAATAATAGCTCCCCAAGCTTTTTAATATGTTCCCAATACGGCGTGTACATGATTTCATCCAATAAAGTGCTTTATTAAAGAGAAGAGGAAAAACAAGCTAACAAGCTTTTTAACTGCCTCCTACTGTTTTTTAACATGCTCGTTGGCTTGATGAGTTAGAGTAAGTTCACACAGTTTATCCAACAAAAGTATTCGTACCATCAACTGTCTGCAAACCATTCCTGAGATGGTTAAATAAAAGTGAAAGGATGGGCTAATAAGCCACGATAGCTTTAATTAAAAGAATTGCGTGCAGACAGATTAAACTGCTGTGAACAAAACCATCCATTGCTGTGATTTCTTTGTTGCTACCATATACACGGTAAAAGAACATCTTTGGAACATATCAGTTTCTATTGATTGCTTTTCTGTTGATTCAAGACAACTATAATGAACGAATGAACTAAGTAACAAAAAAGTCAAAAAACGCAATTTACTCACACCTGGCCAGAAAGGAGCCAGTGTTAGCATGCTAGAAGCAAATGGAGCTAACATAGAATTTAAAAAGGGTTTAAGGATATTTATTTTTATTTACAGGTGATTTTGCATAGATATAAATGGTAAATGGACTGTACTTATATAGCACCTTTCTGGTCTTCCAACTACTCAAAGCGCTTTTACACATATCTCATTCACACACATTCATACACTGATGGCATTGGCTTCTATGCAAGGTGCCATCTGCTCATCAGTTTGAGGAGCTAACCATTCATACACATTCACACACCGATGGCGCAGCCTTCGGGAGCAATTTGGGTTTCAGTATCTTACCCAAGGACACTACAGCATGCAGACTAGAGGGGATCGAACCGCCGATCATCTGATTAGCGGACGACCCGCTCTACCTCCGAGCCACAGCCAATATAGTTAAATAGTACCCTATATCTGACAGACTGAACCTTTAAGATGTGTCAGAGTTTGCAGGGTCAAATCAGAGTTTGAACAGCTGTTCCTGCTGGACAAAATCTCATCTCTAGTTTTGTGAATAGCAAACAACATTATTGGAGTGAGTGACAGCTACAAGGCTATGGTCTGGCCAGATGGATCGGTCGTGGCAACTGTGATGCTGTCTTCTCGTTGGCAATTTTACTGGCTGTCTAAAAAGAGACGTTTAAATTACTGTGAAATCATCTAATCTTTGAAGCTGCTTTGTGATCATTTTAACAGCCGAAGAGGACGGAGACAGAATTTCAAAAGTAAGAAAGACAAACTCCAGCATACTGTTAAGTGTCTATTTTCCATATGGCATTTACTTTTTTTAAGTTCCTGTTCTGAAGGGTGTAAAAGATATACGTCTGCTGTACAGGATGTAATGAAGCACTGCTTTTAACTTAGATAATTGCATTGGATTTCTTTCATTCAGCAGCAACAGTAGGCCTCGGTAATAGCATCATCGGTGTGAAACTCACACTCAGATATTGGTTTCACTTCTTTGCAGTCAGGTAGCCTACATAAGCCACGGTACTTATCACATCTTGGCACCAAACCCACTGATTTCCATTTCATTATGAATGAAATGAAACTGAATGCTGAAATTAAAAGCTGTGAATGATTCTCTTTACTCACATTTCATGACCCAGATTCAGTAACCTACAGAGTGTTTCCAGAGCTGCAGTGCTGGATTTATACTGAGAGAATATATATATATATATATATATATATATGTTCTCTTTAATGCAAGTGAGTGATGTTATGCTAAGCGTTGGCACCAAATGGAGATGTACCCCATGTTTTCTTTGGATTGCTTTGAAATGTGGTGTGGTAATGTTCCAGCCGTACTTTTTTTTTTCTACATTCCCCCCGCCATGCACTCCCTTTTCTACTTGAGTTGTAACTTTTTCAATAGTTGGAACAATTCATTTCAATCATATACTTTTATATTTGACTTTGCAACAATACACATGCACATACACACACTCCTCTTTTTGTGCTGCCAAGCCACAGTGCTGCTGCTTTGCTTCCTCTGCAGAAGCCAATAACAGTTTAACTGTACTGTCACTCAACGCCGCCGAGCGAGGGAGAGGGATGAAAGTGAAAAGGGAGGGGAGAGAGGGAGGGAGACAAGGAGAGAGGGAGAGATTAAAAGCGGAGAGATGGATGAGACAGTGAAAGGAAGCGAGGGCAGGAGAGGGAAAGAGGCAGTGGATGCCGGAGCTGTAGGAGCAGATGAGAAATGTGACAGAGGGAGACTGGCAAGAGGGAAAGAAAGGGAGAGGGAAGTATAGACGGGGAAGGGAGGGAGGGAGGCACGAGAGAGGAGACCTCTGGTTAAGTACAAGTGCAGTGGAGAAGAGAGCGGAGCGGTGGTCGATGCTAGCAGCTTTATAACAGCAGCGTTAGCGGCAAAAACTCTGCCAGGTCTTCATCGATCACAGGTCACCGCAGGCTAAAAGGACCCTGTTTTCAGCCTGCTAGCAAACTCTAACTCCCACAATCCATTTAGAGGCTCACCTAATGACAGGGGAAACCTCAAGTCATCTAATGAACTTAATTATACACTATATTAAAATATAGGTAGCATATAAATTACAGTTATGGGCTTAAAAATGTGTTAAATACAGTGAGTTCATGTTTGAACTGAACTAAACACGCTGAACTGGATGTGAAAAGTCTTTTTTGAACCCAGCTTCTATTCTATTCCATCTAATGATGCAGAGTAATCTCTGTCCCAAGATTAAATATCCCCTCTACCTTACCTCAGCCAGCCCTCCAGGCTCCATTAGCCAAGAGATGAGGTGAGGACGGGGGACATTATCTTAACTGAGGTGAATCACCTTCCCACTGGCTCCATAGGGGTTAATAACACTCTCATCTAGAGAATGTGCTAGAGAGGGAAGGAGAGAGAAAAAAGAGAGAAAGACCTTGTGTAGTGTACCGGTATGAGGTCCGGGTCAAGGTAAATGGGTGTGGTGGCAGCTTGCAATGAAACATGCAGGAGTCATGGTCACCCCCCCCCCCCCTGGAGTATATGCGTCTGTGCATGCATCATTTCAATGCACGCGTGTGGTATGTGATCAGTGTGTGTGCTCATGCATGCTGTCCCGTCGGTGGAAGTGACACTGAGGAGCATCCAAGCAGTAAATGAAGTCCACATGCTGAGTGTCCATCCCTCAGTGGGGGCACCGCACAAGTTAAGTCAGTTTTAGCTATGTAGTTGCCCAAAAGCAAAATATTGCATCAGGGACTTTTACAATCTGTACAATATATAGTTTGTTTATTCTCTAAGTTCATACAAGTTATAGAATAAAGTAATGTATTGCACAAAGTTCTAAAACTCCATGATCTGATTCCCTTGAATGTTTTTAAATGCATTTTGAAAGACCAGGAGATGGAAGCGTTGGGGTGCCGACTCTCAAACTGCTATTGATGGATTCGTGGCTTGCGCTGCTCTTTACTTGCACTTTTTGCATCTTTTCTGGGATGTCATATGTTTTGTATCTGTTTTAATTTACTTGTTCTTAATTTGTGCTGCTGCCTATGTTGGTCAAGACTCCCTTGAAAAACACATGTCTCAATCTCAATGTGACATTTCCTGGTTAAACTGCAGTTCATAATAATAATAAAATGGTGCATTATTCCAATCAGATGGAGCTTTAAACATAAAGGCTTTTGTAGCTAATGACTTAGAGAGTGCAGGAACAGCATAAAAAAATAGAGCTGTTTAGAGTGTCTCAGTTGATAAGGTGCCATAAACTGTTTTATATAATGAGGGTAATTGAAATGTTTACATTTGAAAATAAACTGCAGCCGGTGCTGCTGTCTTCTTTTGATGGGAGAGGGTAAATTAAGAGTTTAATACACTGTGCAAAGTTATGAAAGGACAGCCAAGAACAAATCTGCCTAATCTATTATAAACTATATTTAGAAGAGGAAGATTAGTTTTGGATGCAGCCCGATATACAACATCAGCATAATCCAATAGTGGTAAGATGGGTTGTACCACAAGCTTCTTTGTAACAGAGAATGAAAAGCAGTTTTTGTAATGGTAAAAACGCCAATACGCCAATGCTAATTTGGCATTTAAATGAGCTCAGTATCGAGCCAGAGGCCCAGGTGTTTGGTGTGTTCAACTATTTGCAGTGGTGTTCAATCAAGACAAGACCTGAATAAACTTTTGGATTTGGGAATTCAGTAAAACATACAGAAGAAAAAATGCATTTACAGATAAATAGGACAAAAAATAAAACTGACTGTATAGTTCTTGCTGGTTGTAGTTTAAGTCATGCTGGCAGTGTAACTCTAGGGATGTAATTCGGTCCACCACTGACACAGCAACTGTTGAATGGATTGACAGACACTCATGGTTGCCAGACAATGACGCGATCCAATGCTTATTTATCACACACACACAGGTGTTTTGTTTTTTAGTAAAATGTCTTGACAACTTTGGGATAGATGCCATGAAATGTGGTCCAGATATTGATGGTTCCCACAGATTTAATTGTTATGACTTTGGTTCATTCGTGTTTAAACACAGGATGATGACAGACCTTTTCATCTAGCATCATCATTAGCCAGCAGCCTCAGCTGCGAGTTTAAAACACAATTTTCTTTCTTTTTCTTTTTTCACAAGTCTATCTGCAGTATGATTAAATATGATTCAGTGCAAACACACACAAATGGAGAACACTGAAGAGAACATTGGGGCTGGTGACAGTGTCACCAATCAACACAGTCCAAAGGAGAACATGTTATATGAGGTTGAACTACCACATTGATGATAGATTCGGCTCTTTGGACTACGAACTTCACATTGAATCACAGTTTTTTTTTTTTCACGTCCATTGCGGTGGGTCCCCACAACGTCAACTTTTACCATTTTTCCTCACCTCAAACTACAACACAGTCATATGAATATTTCATTGATAGTCAAAGATTCTCTCTGCAAGGATAACCCTATGTCAAGTTACTACAAGAGGTGTGCAATTTGACGTATGCTATATCGGCAGATTGCATGAAATATGCATGTCAGAAAGTCGAAAATTGTCTTCATACATTAACAATCAGACCAGATCCCCATTTTGATTGCTCTCGTTCTAATAATTTCCACAGTATATGACCTTTAAGTTCCACACTGCCACCACTACAATCAGCGACGAGTGCCAGGTTGTTCCAGGCACCTTTCCCCCTTCTCCCGTGCAACTATCTCCACCGAAGATACACACACACACACACACACACACACACACACATACCTCGCACACCAATATGAAGTGACACTAATGGAGCGTTCCATAATCTGCTCCATCCATCTATCAGTAATGGGCTGCTCTATCAATCCTGCTCAGGTATGGGAGGAGAGTTGGGAGGAGGGGTGGGAGGGGTGCATCTGTAGTCACCCTCATCGTAGCAATCCCTCATAAGGTGTGTAATAACCATTCGCCGGGGTAATCTCCACTGTGATGGGACAGGTTTCCAGCCAGCCCTGACCCCGGCGACACTACGGCTGATGATGATGTCATTTCCTCGAATGGCTCCTTGTCTTGAAGAGTGTGTGTGTGTGTGTGTGTGTGTGTGTGTGTTTTGTAAGACGACTGCTCATGAGTGGAGGTCAAAGCTCTGATCTCATCCGTCTCTCTCAGCACGCTGATTGAATCGAATGACCAGAGAGAGATACAGAGAGTGTTCAAAGTTGAGTGTGCGTGTGTGTACGTGTATGTTCTCATTACTCTGAGGAGAACATGAAGCAGGTGTTCAGTTGATTCTCCTGTTTGTTAGCAGGAAAGTAGCAGGAGGGTTTCAGCACTTCCAGGCTTCCTGTATTAATGAGCATGTTCCTGTGAGGAGTGCCAACAGAGCCGGACAGCTCGCTCTCTAGTGCAGCTTTTTCATCTTCGGAATAATGGAAAATACAAAGATTGTCTCTCCCTCGTCCCTCTGAGTTCACATTAATTCACTGGGTGCTTTATTGGCATGACGCTGGGACTCCATACAGTGCTGACGCTGACTGTGTCAAGAAATGAAATTGCATTCATTACAGTGCAACATATCAAAACCACAAAGATTACTACTTTTCTCACTTTTCTCTACATTTCCTGACACTCCCGACAAGAACTGTGCACTGATTATTCTTATCACAGGTCCTGGAAACAGTTTTTTATCAGCAGCAGTTGCAAAGCAGCTTGTTTTTCTCGGGTCGCCGTGTCGTGTCTGGTTCAGTGTGTTCCTCCGGATCATTGAGGGTCAGTCCAGTCTTCCGCTCTGCTGTTTCTGTCTCCGTTCACTATCCTAATGAGTGTGCTTTTGCTCAGGGCACCACTGATCCACGACCTGTGTACACACCATTCACTTTGCCAATCAACTTTTTAGGCTGACATTGGTCTTCACAAAGTAACTTTGTAGTACGTGTCATGTATTCAGTTTTGTTCAAATGGGTCACAGGATAAAATGAAACATTAACAGTTTTAATGAAAGGTAAATGTAATGCAAATTCTTTTTCCCCCTTTACAGCCAAACTAAGAAGCTGCATCAACTACTTTGAAAAAGATAAAGAATTCATTAAACGGTAAAAAAATGTGCATTTGTACAAACATCTGAGAAACTACTCACTGACACTGCACATTAGAAAATGAGAATATGCTTTGAACAACCAAGCAAATGTGGTGCAGCTCCCTTTATTGCTTTTATTTAATTCTTTGAGAATTAATGTTTTAACAAAATGTATTAAGGTTCAGGTCTATTGGAGAATATTCTCTGCAGAGCCCTGATAAATGCTGTTATACTGATAGAGCAGCAGAGCTGTATGGGGTTTCTGTACTACCTTACATTTGATGTATAGCATCAGTTTTTTCAGCTAATGCCCCCAAAACAGCACCTGCTTACGTGACAAAGACCTTGTTTACTAAGTCACTTAGTGTAAACGCATCCAAGACGCATTCACGATGTTGCAGCCAGATGTCAAGAAGGTGTAAAATCATCTATCGCTCCACGATGTAAGCTTTCATAATGACACTGCGTCACTATGTGGCGAGAGCATGAGGGAGAGGAGAAGGTGAGAGTCTGTTGTTAGGTTATGGATGGCGGTTAGATACTAGCAGTTACTGATGTAACCAAACTGTTAAAGTACAGAAGCTATTCTTGTTCTGATAATTTTGACAAACACCCTCTGGACCAAGAGGATTAATCCATTTTAATCAATTTTGTACCATATACAGCTAACTGTAGTGTATGAAATTTCATTTATCTGAATATGATATACTTGTAATATGAAATGAAAGTGAAAACGAGCCTTAAACCTCTAGCAACCATCAGAATTATGACTCATCTGTCCAGAATAGAGGAGAAATGAACGTATCAGTGTTAAAGCGACTAAGTCAGCCGATGGATGGATAAATCAATAAAATGTTGGACCTTGACAGGAGTACCCTGTGTTCAAAATCAGTGTTGGTTTCTTTTTAACCCAATCTTTTGACTACAATTGTCCCCCAAAACTAACCAGTAGTTATTATTTTAACTGTGTCTCCTAAAAACAAAAAAAACCCTTCAAATTAGTCACAGAGGTGATTTGTAGTGGGCTGTAATGACAAACTTTGTATTTTGCTGTGTTTTAATGTGGAGGACCTGCTGTGAAATGGTAATCTTGACAACATGAAGAATGTTGGTTTAGCTTTTTTACATCATGTACACAGCAACATTCACGTGGACCTTTGGTCGCTCCTACATGTTGTAATATGTTTATTTGTATTCACACTTTCCTTCTGAAAGTTGACTCCCTCCCCACCTCCCTCTCTCTCCCCTTTAACTCCATCCCCCTTTTCCAGGGGTTTCCCTCCTGCTGATCTCCTTTGGTCTGTTTCCATTTCTGAATGTTTGTAGACTTGTTGCACTGATGAGATAAATTTCTTTTGGACACGCTGCTGTTGGGTAATCTGGTCTCTCTCTCTCACACACACACACACACATGGAGCAAAGAGGACTGTTTGCAGTGTGTTTGGAAGACTCTTTGTCTTTATACCGCTCCATCAGCTCCTTAATTGATCTTTAATAAGCTATCTTGTCTTCCTTCACTTACGAGCATCAGCCTCTTCGCTTGGTTTTTAGTCCTCCCACCCAGTTAGCTTGTTTTCTCTTCTCGCAGGAGTCCCATGAGGCCAAGAAACAACCTCATTCAAAGCTGCCAGTTTTGGTTTTAATCACCATGTGTGTGTTTTCTATTAATAGAAAGGAAAGAAACAGAAACTTTACTCAGGCTTTTATTTAATCTGTTCCAGACAGAGAGTAAGACGCAGGAAGATTTATTCACACTGAGACAGAGACAGTTTAGTGTTTTGTTTTTAAATATGCAACATTTTCACTCATAAATTACTTCCTTTATGCTCATGATCACACAATTCAACACTTTTCAGCCAGTTCACGGGACCGTTGTGTTCTGCTGTTATTAGGAAAATGCACGATGTGAGTTTTTGGAAAAGCTCATCTTGTAACTCAAGTGAAGGATTACTGGTGAAAATATAATGATGTGGATAAAATAAGACGTCTGCACTTTTCCAGAGATATTTCCCTTACTCCATCTTTAAATGATTTTGTCAACCAGCGTCACACTTCAGCGGCACTTGAAGCATCCGAATGTTTTAATACTCATCCGCTGTGCGCGTACAGCGTGCGTGTGTGTTTGAGTGCACAAGATGGAGGTTAAGAGTGACAATGGCCGCATTGTTTCTTGCAGCAGCTGTGATCGGTTAGGGGGCAGACACAGAGAGATTTTGTGTGTACTGTATGTGTGTGCTTTCCAATGGCGTCCATGTGGTGCCAATGTGACTGCAGGATGGTCGCACCTCACTAATCATGACATCATGGTTTCCACTGGGCCGTTTCCATCTCCCCTCGCTCTCCCCTCTGTCCCTCCATTCATATCCACTGACGCTGAACTTCCTGTTTCTGTAGGGCAAAGCATCCCGCGTCTGCACACTCGAGATTTTCTGTATTTCTTCCTCAGTTCTTTCTCTTTCTGTCTTCTTGCCCATGACCACGTGCTCCGCCGTGGCAAAAAAGTCTTTCCAGCGAACAGACAAAACGAGAGACAGCAAAGCGAAAGACCCGGTGAGAAACGAAATGCAAGAAGGATGGTGGGATTATGCCACTTAAAGCTGGATCGGTGTCTTTTACTGCCTGGCACAGCACTCACCGAGGCCCACCCACAGTATAAAAGAAAATCAGCACATGCCCACATTCCTCCCAAGCTTACCACACACACATACACACCCACTCACAAATAAGCTGAGGCTGGCATATAATCACGCTTACTCGATGCATGAACACATACGCAGTTTAACTAACGTGTTATTTTCCCTACATGACCCCGCATAAAGACTTTGTAAGCATATATAATGGCTCCTTAAAGTAAATAAGCAGGATACTTCATTCTTCCAGCACTTCTCTAAAAAGTCGAGTGTGAGATCAAATGAGCAGGAGTGAGTTAAAGGAAAAGAAAAGTCCTCGAAGCAGCAACAGTCAAAAACAATTATGATTTTTGCCATTCTAAAAAGTAAATGGTTGCACACTGTTAAAACCAGTGGAGTCATTAAACTCATTATGGTTTATGCCCTTTGGGGAAATGATCCTAGCAATTAGCCCATTAGGGTTTTTTTTTTGTACAAGCAAGTTTCTGCTAGATAGTAGCATAAGAGAAAGAAAGAAGAGTCATCCTCTGGGTATGGTGAATATGCGCAACAAACCTTATGAACATTTTGCCTTTAAGGTAATTTTCATGGGCCATGTGCCGGTGAAAACACTCCCCAGATTTAATGTTGGTGCTAGATGATTGGACTTGATCATCCTTTTGAACCACACAACATTTCATGTTAGGCTGACCAAGCCTGGGAGCCATGTGACGTAATCTGTCCATATCAGCGAGGGTACATGGCAACAGACAAGTTTAAGCACGTCCATCTATCAAATCTGCCACTTCAGGTGGATGGACTCCAAGGACAGAAAAAACGTCACCAATTCACATTTCTGTGTGTGTTTGTCTGCATGTATTATATTTAACATCTAGGCTCTGACCTCGTAACTCTCTCCACAACAAACCGCCAAGCTCAGCACAGCAGACAGTGAGACCATTATAACTTCCCCCATGAGGGAACACAGGCACAGAGCTCCATACAGGTGGATGTTTGGGTGGAGATGAGGTTTTTTTCAGGTGATTAAAAGGATACATTGGACAAATGTTGCAGTACATGAGCAGTGTTTGAGTAGGTGTTGCCTCCTGATAGGTGTATTAACCTACCATTCCTTTGCAAACACTGTTTTTCTGTTCTGACCACAGCACTCCCTCTATTGTGCTCGGCTTTTGAATTAAGATGAAGAAAAATGGACTGAACGTGTTTTTAAGTTTTCCTTTTGGTTCAAACTGAAGGTGAACCTGTCAAAAACACTTGGTAAGGCTACATATTTATTGCTGGCTACAGTTTACACAAAGATAAGGGAACGTGTCACCCTAGACAAACACACAAATGACTATTCACAGAACTCCTCATTTTAAGCCGACAGTTTTCTCCCTCTCACCCTCATGAATTCCAGCTGACTCGTACAGCCTTTTGGGCCCCTTAGGTCACATTCAAATGATGACACTGTCACTTCTGCACCAGCCAACATTCGAGCTGATGCCTTTTTATTCACAACCCCAGAGCTGCGAAGGAGCTGGTAGGTTTTATTAAGGGGGGGGGGTGACAGGAGATCAGCCTCCGGGATAGTGCTCCGTCAACGGGCGGGGCTTTAGACAGCACCCTGGCACTGTCACAGTGGAGGGTGGTGGAAGGTTTTGGAGCCGGCAGAAAGCAGCCTGAGGAGAATATCAAATTCAGTGACAAAACTTTCCTCTCTGCATTTGTTCCCTTTCTTTTGTTCACTCGTCTTCCCTTCAGAAACGCTTTTTTCTCATCCTTCCCTTCTGACCTCCGTCTTTATTTTTTATTTAAAACACTATTACTTTCTGCAACTATACTCCTGCTTTTATGATATTTCTGCTAGTGGCTCCACTACTCCTTCTTAACCTTATCTTTCCTGAAAAAGGGGGAGAAAGAAATAATCAATGCAACAATACATTTAAATGAGAAGAATAAATAAAACCAAAATCACCTCTCTCCAGAGGTGTTGTACAAAGTGTACTGTCTCCTGTGCAGATGGTCCTGTGAAATATGTTCTATTTTTATGAAAGCATCACTTCGGACATAGTTACCAGTATGACTTTTGCTATTTATTCTGCTTTTATTGGGATTGATTCCCATAAATGGTGTTGTGAACAAGTTTAAGTGCGCTGAAGAAGGTCACCATAATCACTGACAGTATAAAATGGATGCTGTATGTATGGCGTCACCCACAGGTTTCTGAAGGGCCATTTTGAAGCTAAAAGTATGTGATGGCTGATGCCAAGGGTTGTCCTGCCTCTTCTGCCTCCTGGCTAATCTAAAAAAGGGGAAAGATGTGGATCATCAGTGGACCTGAGGTGCCTAGGTGCTCAAACAAGCCACCTGTAACGGCCCTGCACCTGTCAGTCATCGCAGACTTTATCTTTAAGTTGTACTATAATTCACCCTCAGTACAGTTGTCACGAACAAGAAAATTATCTATAAAGACCAAAACAGTTTTTTGTACCAGGCTGTAAACATGTTTATCACTGCTGTGAAGTTGGACATTTTAACATGGGGACTTATGGACTTGTGACTTGTTCTGTAGCCAACCTCAAGTGGACGTTTGAGGAACTGCAGTTTTTGGCACTTCTGCATTGGTTTCACTTCACAACCACAAAGGTTGCTCTTGACCATAATATACTGCCGAGTAGACAGTACATAATACAAGCTGACTTATACTGTGTATAAGCAGTATTGTGCTGAAGAATTTTGTTCGTTCTCCTGGTCAATCATCAGACTGTGAAAACAGTTGTTTTCTCATTTATTCAATCGTTCAGTTGTTTGTGTGAATAGTCCTTTTATCCCTGCTTCCTCCCTCCCTTTCTTCCATCCTTTGTTGCATCTGTCATCCACTTATTCATCCAGATCTCATTAGTACATAATGGAAGATCAAATTGGTGCTGTCACCACCTCTATAATTGGTGGATAGAAATATATTCCCCAGATTGATTGATTGGCAGAGGATACCACACGGCCTCTCGATCACACACACACACTCACCTCACACCATACCTCTTCTCTCCTCATTGCTTCTTTCTGTCTGTCATAACCTCGGCTGCACTTTTCACAGCAAGTGTGCCTCTTTTCCATTTAAATAAACGCAGAAGAAAAGAGAGACAGGGAAGGCTATAGCCAAGGAGATTGGGTGGTGAAGGAAAGTGAGCAGGATGACAGGTCGCCAACAGGCAAGCATGAAGGGGGGGCGGGGAATCTGTCAGGAAAGAGAAATTTGATAGAAAAGTGAGCTGAATATGAAAAGAAACAAACCTCACATTTGCTTACGTTTGGAATCAAATTGGCGCCTGGGGGTGTGTTTGGTTTTCTAACTCGTGTACGCTGGCTGGGTGGGTGGCTGTTTGTGGAATGCACGGCTTTAGCTTTACCACCTGCTGTGAATTGAGCTGGGTATAAACCCTATATCCATAAATACAGTTGCAGCGATAATGAGATGGGTGAAGCCTTTCACAGAGTCCAGCCTTGTGATCTCCGCCTTCAAGAAGCTGCAGTTTACAGCCAGGCATTATCTGCAATGATTCTGTGGTAAATAAAAAGGTGAGTAAAGTATTGCATGACCCCCCCAGACATAAGGAGGCAGTATAAACAAAAATCAATTACATTTTCACAAAAGCGTTGATTTATATTCGGCCCTTAAACAAACGGATCCTCCAATAACTCGCTCCTGTTTGATGCTATCCACCGCAATGCTCACCGTGAATTCACATCATAAAGATTTTTATCAGCTTGGAAAAGTTGTTAAAGGTTGGTAAACACCATTCTGCACTCATGAAAATGGGTGCTTTGGTTTACACTGCAGTTCCCTTTGTGGTGGCTGGAGTTCCATTTGTTGCCTGACATAATAAAATCTTTTAACATTGTATCAGATAGAGCTGGAGACTGCATGACTTGTCGGTGAATTTAATAGCATACATAGAAGCCTTGAAACACGTGGGTGGGAAGTAAAAAAAAAAAAAGGTCAGTGGGCTGTGTTTTGTGTTGTGTACATGTCTCTCCCTGGCACTGTAACAAGATTATCAGTCATGAGAAAATCTCTCTGTATGGTGTGTGTAGAATATCTCATGTAAAGCCTGTAAAATCTGTGCTAGGAGCTTAGCCTGCTGAGATTTTGGTTGGTTGGTTGGTTAAATCTTTGGCTCGTATTCTAACCACACTCGCATTGGGGCACTATGGGTGGCAACGTCAGTCTATTAGTTGGTAGAATCACCACTTTGGCACATACTTTGGCTGCATATCTCAACAACTATCTGATGAATTTCCATTCAATTTTGTAAAAACTTTCATGATCACCACAGGACAGAGTCTGCTGACGCTGGTGATCTCCTGACCTTTCCTCTAGTGCCAACATGAGGTTGATAGTGGTAGATTGGCGTGAAATATCTCGACGACTATTTGATGGATTGCCATAACCTTTGGTACAGACATTCATGTCACCCTCACTGTGACTTTTAAAAACTCTGGTGATCCCCTGACTTTTCATCTACACTGTATTGCCACCATTAGTACTGATTGATCCAATATTTCGGTTTATCACCAACATGGCGGTAGCTTACTTTGTGTTAGTGCTTATTAGAAAATGGTAGCATGCTGACATGCTAAGCCAAGATGGTGAACAAAGTGAAATACTTGCTAAACATCAGCATTGTCATTGTGAGAACATCAGCATTTAGCTCTGTGACTAAGCTCATCCCCACCAAACAGCTAGTATCTCTAAGGCTTTAACTGTTTTTTTTTTTCTGTGGCTTAAGTTTGATTTTGTGCAGCTCACGCTGAGATTGTCTGTTCAGCCGTGTTGGACATCTCAGCTCATCATGTCATGTGTCCCAGACAAACTGGAAGCATCACCATACTATCTCATGAATTCAAGAATTAAACAAATATTAGACGACTAGTTTTTATCCACCAGTTTCAGTTTATTTTCAGTTTGGGCATGAAAAAGCTGTGCGGAAATGCCAAAGAATCTTGCCCAGTTCTTCGGAATATATTAGCATAAAAAGTCCATCGCATTTATTGGTAATTTGCTGTAAACTTGTGCAACAATTGGGAGGAAATATTGCTTTTTTTATTGGGAGTAAAAGATTTTAAAATGTTCTGGTTTCTAATATGTAAGGGTTGCTATATTGTAACAGATATTAACATTTATTCAACTTCACTGTGAACTTCAGCTCCCATGAGGCTTTGACAGTTTGCCAATGGCTGTGTATATGGAGAGGGGATTGCAGCCCACTGATATCTGACTGTATCTAACCTGGTGTTAGTTACAGATAGGACCAGTATCTTGTTACAGCTCCTCTTACACTCATTACACTGATGGACTGTAACTCTATCTCATACTCGCGCGCACACACACACACATGCACACATATACCCATGCTGGTAATTAATTGACACATGAGTTACGGCCCATGTAAACCCGAGGGAGTGTTATCAGGAAACACACCAATAAAGAGTGCACACACACACACACACACACACACACACACGCACACACACATGCGTCTGCAATGAGCCATGATCACATGTACAGAGCTTCCTCTCTCATTACACACACACATACACACACACATACTTGCAAGAGTGTTCATAATGAATATAAATTGAATGATGACTCATCATTGCTGGTTTCTCATCTTATTCTGCTACAGCACTTCTTGAAACTACTTTATCCATCCGTTCCGTGTGTGTGTGTGTGTGTGTATGTGTGTGTATGTGTGTGTATTCCACCATATAACACTAAGGCTTGTAAGGAATGCATGTATTATTGCAAGGCCTCCTATTTTTGTGTGGTTGGGGACTGTGTGTGTGTGTGTGTGTGTGTGTGTGTGTGTGTGTGTATGTGTGTGTGTGTGTGAGTATGGTGGGATTCCTGTGTGAGTAAATGGCAGCCAGAGGCAGAGAAAGACTGTTTCATTTGTGTGTGTGTGTTGGCAGTGATCGTTCCCTCAAAGCACATTCCACCGCAGACCACAAAATCCCTCCTTGTCCTCCCTCCATCCTTTCTCCCTCCTTCTTTCTGTTTATTCTCACTTATCTGTCCCTCCATCTTTGTCTCTCATCCTACATCCATCCCTAAGCATCTTCCTCCCTTCCCTTTCTCTCTCTCTCTCTCTCTCTCTCCGTCTCCCTCTGTTTTCCATCTTGCCTAAAAGTTATAAATTTGCCTCTGTGGACGCAGACTTTTCCTCGGCAGAGTGATTGAGAGTTTCTTTTGGCAGAGTACAGCTGGATTAAGAGCAGAAATAAGTCTGCATTTGGTTATAGGGGAGTTAGGGCTATTTTTCTGACATTAAACAATGACAATAAAAAGACAACAATCAAGTGTCAAGAAATAAAGTTAGCAGTTAAATGATGTCGTCTTAAAGGCTTACTCCGCCCGTTAACCTCTCCCGTCATCCCGTCCTCTTAATCTGCCCCTACAGCTGTCTACACACTGTAAAATTCACAGATATTTCAGCTGTTAAAGTATGGTTTCCTGTTCAGGGAATCAGTTATTTTTTGGCTAACAGGGCTGCAGGGTACCTTTGTTTCTCACCACTGTTGCCGCTTCTCCTTTCCACTGTGATGCCTCCATGCAGACACACTTACTACACAGTGGTGACACCACCAGGGGAGTGTGTTATTGTCTCCCACCGTATGGCTGTTTTAAATGGCAATTTGAAGCTCCGCTGGCTCTATAATTAGCTGTGAGCTCCCACAGGAAAGGAAAAAAAAAAAACTGGCTTATCATCTCTCCTTTGTAATTACACATCCAAGTAGGGCGACAGACACACACATAAAGCAGACAGCCACATGCGCAGACATAGGAAAGCCGTGCATGCATCAGCATCTACATGCACATTTATTGTTATTTCCCACCTGTGCTAAAGCGTCTCCATCGCTATGACTTTCTGTCTGCCTGCTACAGGAAGGGACTTTTACATTCTGTGTCAACAGCTGCGGCAAATATGCAAAAGTGGAGATGAATGGCGGCACAGCGGGAGAACAGACAGTCCAAAAATATAAGTGCTGTTTCTCTTTCTCCAGAGCACTCCCCGCGTGTCTCATCCCAGCGCAGTTGTGAGGCTCAGATAGACGTGAAGAGGAAGACAGAGTGTGTTAGAGGCTGAGGTCATTAATCTGACTGTCCACTGCTCTCTCTGTTCCCAAGACAAGAAAGTAGGCACGACGAGGAGGGAGAATTGGAGGAAGCGAACAATGAAACCGTGTAGCTACTTTCAAGCATAGCATGTTAGTGATGTGACGTTGACTTTTTTTTTTTCATCCTGAATTAACGTTAAGCTATCTTTATGTGCAACAGTTTGCCACATGTTTGCTCACTGGTCAACCATAAGAATCATTTTATAGCTACTAGATATGTTATCTTAGTCCATAATCCAGTCCAGACTACCGTCTTGTCTCTCTGTTTTTATCCGCCAATTTAGTAATTTATTTATTTTTTTGTGTTATTTCAAGTGAGGTGATACACAAAACAAACTATAGTTATAATTTAATATATGCAGTAAAATTATAATATTAGTTTGGAGTTTATTGGCGCTCTCCACTGATTTTACATCCAAAGATTTATTCAACACATGGAGCACTACTCAGTCTCTTCATAAGGAGGGTCTTCATAAAGTCTGAGAAAATAACCCCCCAGCAAGAAGTTTCCTGTTTTGAACCCCAGGTACTCTGGCTTCCTCCCATAGTCCAATGACATGTGACTGTAAATTGCTCATAGGTGTAAATGTGGGTGTTAATGGTTGTTTGTCGGTCCTATCATGAACTAGAGGCTTGTACAGGATGTACTACGCCTCTCGCCCCCCTGCGACCCTGATGAGGATAAGTGGTTATGGAAAATGGACAGATGATGGATGGATGTCATCAGGGTTGTCTCAGCTTGGATATGTTGTTTGAAACCTTTATAAAATGAGTGATTCACGCTGGGGACATGGAATTGTCATATAAGTAGGTATTTATTTACTGTTGGTTGTACAGTAGGTGTATAGATGTAGGTTTGAGAAGTTTTTTTTTTTTAGTTTGAGACTAAAAATCAGGACGTCTCTGCCTCTGCCACTTGAACTTTATGGAAGTGCAATGCTAAACTGCAGGTGTACGTGTTTAAGTTATTGCTCGGTCACAAAATGGATATTTTTGATTTCAGTCACCGCCACCTACACTAGATCTACATCGGATTACTGCTATTTTTCATTGTATAGTCACTGCAGACTGCTCTAAAAATTAGGTAAGATCCAGCCTTTTCCACATTGGCTCCCAGGTGGCCTACAAACATTACTGTGACCATCTCCATATGTTTATGGCATGATGTAATGTTCCAACTATTCCATTTACATGAAAAAGGAAATCCTGCAGAATATCAGTGAACCTTTTTGGAAAGATTGTGTCTGTTAGTCACTGAAGTCTCATTAAGCCAATTCTCCCAACGACAGCGCGAGTGGCCACTGGTGATCTTTGTGTCACTGCTTTCCATTAGCTTTTAGGCTTATTCAAGGCCAGCTGAACTGACTCTGATGAGTCAGTCTCCTCAGTAACTCTGCATGGGCAGGGAAGAGGAGGATGTAGAGGAGGGAGGGTAGAAAGCGAGACTGGATGAAGGCTTTTCATCAAAACTTGGGTGTGAAAGCTACTGTGCCAGACGGAGCTTTGTTGTTTGTATGTACTTCTGCTTATTATCTTACCAGCACAAATCAATCATTCACGCCCACTCTGTCTTTTAATTGCTTTTTTTAAAACATAAAATCACCCCACAAACAAACATTAAACTAAAAGATAAACTACAAATACACACAATTCCTGAGGCTCATCACTCACTTAGAACTTTGGGTGTGGCTTTGCATGGATTTATATTTGTGAGTGTGTGTGTGTGTGTGTGTGTGTGTGTGTGTGTGTGTGTGTGTGTGTGTGTGTGTGTGTGTGTTTGGTGGGTAGAAGCATAGGCACAGTGTGTGTGTGTGTATAGCTGCGATAAGCTCATGGCCTTTGAAGCAAGGTTGTCCAAAACGTGTCACTCTCATCGCTCTCTCTCTCTCTCTGTCTCTCTCTCTCTGTGCATCCCAGAATTAATCGCCGTGGCAACAGGCCAGAGGAGGAGAGCAAAGAGAGAGAAAAAAAGACAGAGACATTCATCATTCGTTTCAGTAGACGTTCACCCTGTGACCGCGCCGTGACATTGTTTTCTTTATTTAGTTCATTCGGGCCAGCAGCTGATAATTTATATGCGCTACCCCTTTAATAATGAGTCGTCGCCTTGTCGAGGTGGGGCAGCCTCTTGTTTACGCACACATACACACACACACACACACACACACACACAAGCACGCACATAAAATGCTCAGTCAACATTGAGGTCTTGACCGCTCTTTGTCAAAGTCAACACACACATATTGAAGGAGTGGCAGTGATGAAGTATCCTTTCCTCCTGGTATTTGCTTCACTCAGGCTGATCCGAAAGGAGCAAAACTGTGTTTGTGTGTGTGTGTGTGTGTGTGTACATATGAAGTTTGTGTGCAGCATCTATTGGAACTTTATCCTTGAATTTCTTTTTCTTTGTTTTTAAATCTATACTCCTCTGTTTTCCTTGAAGACAAGCGCTACAGTGGTCCTCAAGGCCCACACCTCTCTGCTCTTGACAAATTGAGCTAGTTTAGCAGTAGTTTCACTACTCACTGCAGGGCAAAACACACACACACACATACACAAATATGTACACACATACACCTACACATGCTGGCTAGGCTGCGCTGTACACAAGTGTGTTCTCCTTGGCTGCTCATGTGTGTCAGCTGAGCTGGTACATCAAGGGGGGAAGAAAAAAATGCAAAAGAGAGAGTGTGACAAGTGGAAGAGAGCACGGGATGAGAGAGGGACAGATGGGAAAGGAGAGGGAGAGGAAAACAAAAGAGAAATGCAATTGTTTCCAAAGCTCTGAGGAGCGAGCGAGAGGTGGCGAGCGGAGTGAAACGCCGTGCAGATGCAAATACAGACACACAAACGCACGCACACATCACCGATAGAGCAAGAGAAATGAAGATTTGTCCTCACTTGTCGCCACCTCAGCGTCGTCAAGATAAAACTATTATGGTGGGAGTGTGAAAACAATAGCTCAGGGCCAGCAGTTACATTTGGTTGCAGAAATGCATCCTGCGCCCTGACTGTTCGTTGTCCATTGACCTAAGCTTTCTGTTTCACCTTGAAATCCTCAGCCTCGCACACTACACGTGCAGGGCATCCCCAAGTTGGACGCTCTGAATCGGGGCCACTGCACCCTTCCACACAACAGGAAACAGGTTTCCTTGTATCTGACAAAGGCTATTAAGATCTAGTACTGCACTTCTGCTGCATAGTACTACTGCTTCTGCTAGTGGAGCATTGCCAGTTGGTATCGTATATTTCCGGATTGATGCTTGTTGTCAAATTTGAACTCCTGTGTTCAAAGAAACAAAAGTACATCTGGGCAACAAGAGCGCTTGTACCACTACAGCAGTACAGTACACCATGGTTGCTCTCCAGTACAGTGGCGCTATTGTAAGCAACATCAGTTTGAGCTTTCAACCACATCGTACAGTCTTTAGAGGAGGTGTTTTCTCAGTTGTCATGGAGATGGATGGGTTGACATGAAAGCTCAGTAGCTGTAGTTCTTTTATTACTTTCATGTTCGCTTATAGGTGAAGCATGGAAGTCGTTTCTTGACCTCGACAATAGTAGTTTGACAAAACAATCCCAATTCAAGTCTTACTAGCTAGTACAGTAAATGGACCTTGACTGTCCAGCCATTGAAGCGTCAGTAATTCTTTGCCAGAGATATTAGTGACCTTGTGCTTGTTTCTGTCAGGTAGCTCCAGAAAGTAATGATGTTGGGACACATGAAAAAGAAAGCAAGGAAATAAACAAGAGTGGTCGGTCACAACATATCCACCAGTTTGGGAATACCTTCCCTGCTTTTTCCTCTCTGTTACCTGAGAGAAGATACACTTGGACGTGGAGACATTGTGGTTTAAAGAGAATCCACTGGAGCCTTCACTGCTCATCAACATCTCAGCTGTTAGTTCCATGAGTTCGGTCCTCACAGTGAAGGACGCAGACTTCACATGTCCTCCAAACTTACTGAGTGACAGGTTAACTGCCCAGAGAAGCCTGCAGAGAAATTCCCTTATTTTCCTCATCTTCCTCCACAGGAAGGTCGCATGTGGTCTGACGCACAGAGATACAACCTTTATTGCTCATGACCACTTCAGCAGAAAGAACAGCTGCCAATGTGGGGCTCCAGGAGTGGCCACAATACTTCTAACTGATGATTATGCAAAGTGGAACCAGAGAAACATACATCGCTTCACAAGCATTATATGATTTCAAAATTACAGATATGCACACACAGACTCGCCTGGGATCTCCTTATAATTACAGTCTCTCTTACCCACATTCTCCCAGCTAGTCCTAGGTTTTCAAACCAACGACCACACCATTACGAGGCGTTCTGCAGCGAGCGTGCGGATGCCATTAGCTTCACACTGGCTTCAGCCTGCAGGAGCTGCCTCAGGAAAGAATATGGAGCTGCTGTTTTAGCAAGGAGCCAGACCTAGTTATGTCAGAAGCATTCTCAGGTGTGGCATGGCACAGTGGGAGGCAGGAGAGAAGCAAAGAAGAACCTTAAAAAAAACCTACCTTAACAAGTCATTTAATCTAATCTTAAACAGCCAACGGGCAGAGATGATTCAGCTCAATTTCAATGCAAATCAACTCATTTCAAGATTGTGAATTAATAACTTGTCATTTTTTTGATACCAGTCGAGTGATCTGCATTATTCTGCCTTGTTTCATGACGATGACACTTGTTACTGAAATAAGTGGGACAGCATTGAATTAAGGGCTCTTTTATGAACCCCACTGGCGGAGTCTTTCACTTGTTTTAAAAGAAATAATACTCTAGTCTAAATGACTAAGAATGATAGAGTTTCTTTGCAGTGCAAGGACGGGGCCAGAGAGATGGATGATGTGAGTGGATAAAAGAGGGAAGGGGGGAGGATGAGGACGAGGAAGAGTGCAAGAAAATTATGTGGGAAATGTCGAGGTGAAGTTAACAAGAGGGGCAGAAAGGGAGATGAGAGGGCTGAGAGCAGGATGAAAGAGATGGAGAGTGAAGAAGCAAAGAGAATCCAGAACGAAACAAGCGATCGTTTCAGGGATTGGTTCCAGCTTTGGGTTATGATAGCAGCGGAGGTGTGTGTGTGTACTGGAAGATGGCTTATAAGAGCAGCACTGAGGGGAAACTCCATCCAAGTCCATCACGCTTGTGAAAAGATTAAAAAGGCCTTACACCCCTAGGCACACACACATATGCGACCATACCAGTCCAGCCTGTCAGACAGCAGAAAAAGTACTCTGCCATGTCTTCCTATCTGACAAGAAGGGTATACAGATGCAGCTCTGGCAAAGGGAGCTGTGTGCATGCACATGCTTATCTCTGTGCTCCTGACTTGAATAGAAAGAGACGTCTTCTGTGAGTGTCTGCTTGTTATATTGTGTCATTTTATAGGACATATTCCCCTGCAGGGATGTAAGTCAAAGGGATGCAATGACACTTTGACGCTCTCAGTGCCCCACTGTTTCAATGAAAAATCCTGGCGGTGCTAATGGTGCTAATAAAGCAGTCCAGGGGTTTGAGGGAAGAAAAATAACATCAGAATAATTCAAGCTGTTGTCAAGTTTATACCTCTGAGAATTTTTAATGTGAGACTATCTAATTGCTCTTGCTGCTTTAGCCACCATTGTCACATTCTGGCAAGTGGAGGCGGCTGAAAGTGAAAATGCTACACTGCTGCTCAAAACAACTGCGACTGGAAGCCTAACATGTCAGCTCCAAAAACTGTGCTAATTTTCCAAGTTGCTGCATGATTCACTTGTAGTGAAATTCAGCTTTTTATTACCCAGGTCTTACTTTTTATATAGTTATATAGTCCATAATATAATCAAGACAGTTAATGGTAAGACCAAATTCTTGGTTCAACTTTGACCTCTTACTGCAGTTCCATGCACTATTATATTGGAATGAAAAAGTTGTTTACATATTCTGGCAAAGCTGTTATTTAAAATGTATCTGGCTGTACAAATGTAAATTTCTTCCCCTGACTTTCTCGTAGCGATGTCATCGCATTCTCACATCTCAGCAATTACTTGGAGTGCAAAATATTCACAGGTCATGTCAAAAACTCAAACAATAATTTGGAATAAACTGGAATTTTCCATTAACTTTTGTAAATAGTAAATGAACTCTGCAGACCCAGAAAAGAAAGAAAGGGCAAAACTTGGACACAAAGATTACGAACTTTAAGATGTAACGTCATAAGATAATAAAAAAGCCAAAGAAAAAAAGGTAGTTTAAAAATGCTTTTTAAATATGTGCTATTTGGCTTATTTGCAGTTTTGCAGACAGTTGTTCCAAAGTCAGCAGCATCATCTTGCTAATGTGTTGTTAATGCTCGTGCAGCAGCAGCAGCATTATCAGCAGCAGTATCAACTCTTGCTATTGTTCCAGGAGGTCCAATAGACCTCAAAGCATTCTTATCCACATGTGATCAGTTTGATCTCTGAACAAAGTAGCTCCGCTCCATTCAGTGTTTAGCATTTGCATTGTATGCCTGCCATGAAGAGCATATAGCATAATTCAGAAAATATCTATCTGAACTTAACAGTGACAGTGTGCCCTGCACACTCCCTTGACCACACCTTGGCAGTGTTGTTCTCTTTTAACCAGAGTCAACTGTTGTTAGCTGTTAGGGGAAACAGCTTCATAGTGGCATGCTGTCACTGGCCAGCTGTCTGCCTGTCACTCTTTGTGTGTGTGCGTACATGTGCATATGTGTGTGTGTGTGTGTGTGTGTGTGTGTCACCTGGGGCCAGCCTCCTGTTGTGAGAGCAGCGGTGCGACAAAAGAACGATGATTAATTTCACTCAGAGTAACCTGTCTCGCTGATGTGGCTCTACCAAACCGTTTGTGTGTGTGTGTGTGTGTGTGTGTGTGTGTGTGTGTGTGTGTGTGAGAGAGAGAGAGAGAGAGAGAGAGAGCTGTAGACTGTGTAGTCAGCAGGTGTGCTGTGATACTTTGGATGCCCTCCAGTCAGGGTCAGACACACACACTCACATACACATTCACTGAGACAACGACCCTATAAATCCCACCCCGCCAACTCTCTCTCTCTCTCTCTCTCTCTCTCTCTCTCTCTCTCTCTCTCTCTCTCACACACACACACACACACACACACACACACACACCAGTGACTAGTTGGATGTTTAATATTTACCCCTTTTTTCACTGACATGACGTTGTGGGGACACAGTAAATGTGTTTATCTTGTGGGGACTCAAATTCCTTTTGGGGACATAACACAATGTCCTCATAAGACTATGTCCTCATAAGACATAGGCTAAATCATCAAATTTTAGGGTGAAGACTTTAAGGTGTGTGTGTGCTTGTGTGTGTGCACCCCCTCTCAACAGATGAGACCAAAATCAATTTCATTAGGGATCATGAATACAGTGAGGAGCTGTTAACACGCGCACACACACACACTCCTCTACACACACACCTCCATAGATTTCATTAAGGAAATGCCTTTTCCCTCCCTCTGTTCCCTCCATCATCAAAGAGCTACTTGAACATTTAGGACCCTGGTTCATTACTCGTCCTCACTGCACATTTGTAACATTGGTTTCAGTGAGAAATGCTAACAAGGTTAACAAGCTGCTCCTTTCTTCCTCTCTTTTTTCCCCCCTCCTCTGCATCCTTCCCCCCTTCTCTTCATCTCCCCTCCCTTTGTCCAGCCGCGTAATTAACTAGATGTTTAACAGCTGAGGTTGGACAGGGCACTGCTGTGTCTGGACACACACGCGCACGCAGACGCACACACACAGTGGGAGAAAGAGGTCTGTGTCTGTGAGGGGAGAAAAGGGACAAGGGGGGAGTCTTGAAGCGGCGAGAGGGGAAAAGGAGGATGGAAGGGAGAAGTCTCAAGAGGGGAAAGAAGAAGGAAGAGTGGGAAACAGGGTGAAGAGGCGATATGGGGGATAAAATGGACCGAAGGCATTAAGGAGGAAATATCTTGAAAGAGGAGAGAAGTAAATGGAGGAAGGTGAGAAAGGGGAAGGAAATGAGAGAATAAAATACAGGTGAAAAATTAGAAAATGAAGGAAAAAGATTTAAGTGGCATCCTATAAATACATGGCAAACAGAAAGATGGAAGGAAAGAAGTGAAGGGGGAAAGAATAAGGAGAGGAAGAAGGAAGTCAAATTAAGCCACCAGGAAAATAAATAAATAAATAAAGGACAGTTTTAAAAAATGAAAGATGGTAAAGGGTAGAATGTGATTGTGTTTTCCCACTTCACCTGACCCAAAGGTGTGACTGGTGGTTGAACCCAGCATGGTATTAATCACTGCAGCACTCTAGCCAAAGCTCATTACTCCCCTTTGTTCTCTTTTATTACCTTGTCCTCCTCTACACACTGCCGACACACTTCTGTGCACAGACACTAAGCGTCCCTCACTCTCTTCCACAACCGCCTCCCACCTTCATCCCAACTCATATGTCTCCACCATCATTATCAAGTTTTGCCTTCATCCCAGCCCAACTTCAGTCCAGTGTCCAGTTTAACTAGAAGCTGCTTAATTGGAAGGAAGGAAAGTTTATATCCATAACTGGAAAACACTTCATTAAGGAGCTGGAAGTTCCAGTATGTACTGTGATTAAGTGTTTTAAAGGTGTCAAGTCAAATTTATTAGAAAGCTTCATAACACCAATGGAGGGTTAACTTCTCTGAGACTAAATCTACTCATGTGTTCTTAGTTTCTAGCCCATCTGGTGTAATGTTTTGATGTGTCATATAAAGCGAGAAAGTCCACATATGGTTGGTGGTTGGGGTGGATGGTTGTGTCAAACAAACACAGGACTTTCACCCAGGAGACCACTGTTGGTCTCCTGGGTGAAACCAAACACCAATGTTGACTTCTTTTGCACATGCAAAACTGATGCTAGAGGGGCACCTACAGCATCCTAGTTTGGCCTTCTGATCAAGCATCTGTTCCTAAAGTTAGGAGTGAGAACGTGTTGCCTTTTTGTCTCTCCTGTTGACTCCTCCTCCGTCTTTTATGCTCTTGAAAAATGCCTCACTGGCAAGGACTTCTGCCTAGCAAGCACGGTAGAATGTGCACATTGAAGGTTCCTAACAGGAAAAGTGACATTGTTTGTTTAAAAGAGTTTTTTCGCTTAGGCTAGAGGACTTGTTGGCACATTTGAGTGTGCACGCATATAACTGTAAGTCTGAGTGTGTGTACTTAAGTGTTCATTTTTGTCTATACTTGTAGAGTTCAGTGTGTGTGTGTAAGGGATATAGTGTCCTTGGTCATATCAGCACTGGTTTGGTAATGAGCCTAATCCCAGGAGGATAGAGGAGACGGAGAGGTCCGAGGGAGGGACACAGGACGGTGAAGAAGAGGAAAAAGAGGGGATGTAACTCCAAAGTCAGAGAACGGCCTGCAAACTTATTTGGAAAAGTCACCTTTAACTTTCATCCTGATCAAAACTTTCTCTACAGCGTTGTCACCATAGAGTTGCATAACTAAAAATCGCCTAGAGATACCACGCTTCAGCTGAAAGGTCTTGCATGTCTTATTGCACTGTCCTTTAGCAAGACATGCAACCTGTTCCTGCTTCCTTAACGTACATCTTCCTGGAAAAGAGCATTAACTTAAATGCCTGGATGATAAATGGAGAATTCAGTATAATCACACTCAGCTTGGCATCCCAGCTCTGCATGATACTTCATCTACCGTTGAAATGACTGAATTGATATGTCGCCTTAGCATGCATACATTCCAAATAAACATTGTGTTTTGAAACTAATTGATTGGTGGATAATTTGAATGCAAATAGCAGCAATTAATGTTCAGTGCGCTTATCGGAGAGTGGCACTGCTGAGCGCGATAAAAAATATGTATGATTGTCTCGCTCCAAAGAGGTAAACTAATCAGGAAAAAAAAAAAAAAAACTTTAATGACTCATAAGCTGTCAGTAACATCAAAGTAGGAATCTTTTTTTCTTTTTTTTTGGTCTAATCATGCTGGGAGCAGCTATAAAAGCATATTTAATAAGCGCCTTTTAAAACAGGTAGACACTGCTTTTGTAGCAGTCTCTTTCATCTTATAGTCTAGGCTCTCTGCTAATAGGTTCCAGAAAGTGAGAAACTGGACAAATGAACATAAAAAAGTTCCAGATGCTCCACTGTCACCCCTTTTTCACTTTGATGGCTTTGAATTTAGAGAGCACCGACTTTACAGAGAAAAGAAATCCGGTTCCTGCAGGTATTTCAGCTAGGTAAACATATGACTTTTGAGATTATAACGCTGTACGTCGTTGTAGTGGTTTGATTCAGTTCGGTAACATTTTCCACTAATGTACGTGTGATCTGTAATATCTCTGAGAAAAATGGATCTTTGGAGGGTTAATCAAAGTTTCTCACACTTAAGTGCTGCCACTTTCTTAGCGAGAAGTCTGTTTGGACGCCCTAACTTCCGGAGTGCAGAGGTCACAGAAGGAGAGCAGAAACCTGCAGGCTACTAGACTAGATGAGAATCTACAGTCACCTGCTCTAGTCTGCAGCTCCCTCTGTGCCAACTGACCTGAATCCCACTCCAACTGCCCTCTGCCCCGAGCTGTAGGGCAGTGCGTGCCCCCTGCTCCTATTCCCCCTTCGCTCCGCCACAGTCCTTCACTCATCACAACTGATACAGCGGCCCAGGGCATGTAGCAGTTTTAGAATAAAGTAGGTTTTTCTTTTTTTCTTCCTTTAGTGTATGTGTGAGCATGGCCTGTGCTGCTGTTGAGAGAGAGAGAGAGAGAGAGAAAGAGGGATCTTCAGAAGTAGAAATACACCAGGACAAAAGGTCACATTCTCATCAATAAAAGTTTCAGCGTGTATGATTGTGTTCCTGTGGGAGCAACATAAGGGACTGCTAAAACAAATTATCATTGGACAGTAACAACTGGCATACACCACACACACACACACACACACAACACTTTTGAAAGTCAGTGTGAAGTTGTGATTTGCAACTTTTCCGACAGAGATGAGATAAAATCAGATGTAAGTAGTATTTGCAGTATATCAGGTTTTCCAGCAAAACCTGCTCCTTGCTGCTGTATACTTACATTTGACCTTTTAGAGTAAAATTCATGTTTCACTCCGCCGAGAAGCTCCTCAAAGCAGATTTATCTGAGCACTTAACTTGTAAGCAAAAGCCACTTCCTGCTCTTAAACAACAAAAGCACATCCAGTGACGATGACAGCCTATCTGTTAATGAACCGTCTGTTCAGAAAACAAGATGAAGGAAACTCTGGTTAGTGATTTAGATAATAACCGCAGAGACTTTAGAGTAAGGAGAGAGGGGAAAAAAGAAGATGACAGAGTGAGCCCGGGCGACAGAAAAACAGAAAAGTTGTAGCAGACTAAACTGCTGTCAGGTGATGGATGAGCAGATGGAGGTCGGGAAATTAGAAAGCAAAAGATCCAAACGGAGTACAGAGTGGAAGGAGAAAACAATTTACTTTCTGGTACATTTTGTCAGTAGACTTAACACTGTAAGCACCAACAAAAGAGCCATCAGTTAGCTGTATACTGTAGTTACGCCCCCTATCATGTGGCACTATGACCAAATGTATGACTTTAAGCTTCAGCATAAATTGAGATTCAGATGAAAGTGCTGAAATTGTCATCTGTCACATCAGTCCTGTTTTTCAGCTGACGGCAACATTTGAAGTAAACTTTTAAGTGCTACACCAGATGGAATGGGAATATGCTGCTTTTACAAGGAGTAGGAGTGAACACATAATTTATTTGTACAGAATTTGTCATTGCTCTTTTTTTTCCAGTGTTTAATACAGTGACCGTTTGATGTTTGAGGACAATAACAAAGAAATGCACATGGGAATATTATGGTACACCAAATAGTGGTGCATTAGAGGACGGTGTGTATCCTCAGAACTGATGAATTATAGAAAAAGGTCATCTGACAAGTCAAAAACATCACTCAGTACAGTATTATTGATGAACTCATTAAAATGGAGTGTAAAAAGAAAGAGCTCCAAGGTAGCTGAAGTCAACTTTAAACATAAATCTACACCAATTAAACTGGTTAGCTAAGACCACTAAGAAGTTGACACATACAGCTTCTGTCTTCACAACATCTTGTCTCTGGTCTTCATCTAGGATCGCAGTGGAACTTTGCTTTGCTTTGAGCTGTACTGTTTTATGGGGTCTATCTCTTTGGTAGAAAGTAGTTCCAGTGAAAAGTGTTCACTGTAAGATAAATCATCTTTTGTCACTTCGATAACTAAACAATAATTTGAGAAATGTTGGATTGTAATCAAGGTTTCCTCTGTCTTCTTCCAGATCCTGGTGAACTCCATCATCCAGCCTGCCTTGCTGTATGAGAATGTGGTGGTGAGCAACGGGAGCCCCATCCTGAGAGATCTGCTCTTCAGCCCTGATCATCAATACTTATATGCCCTCACCGATAAACAGGTATGAGCAGCACACATGGACACTCAAAATGAATTAGGAGCCAGGCAAGGTTAGCAGTGCAGCCCATAATGCAGCCTGCCATTCAGCCTGCAATCCATGATGATGAAATGATCACTAAATATCGCTAATTATTTATCTGTCTGGTGATTTTAGGGATGGATCCAGTGATACGTGACTGCCTATGTCATGCACACCTAGCTCAGTGTGTGTGTGTGTCTTTAAGTGTATGTTTGCAATGATATACACACTACTTCCACAATCAGAAGTGTTCAGACACTGTCAAGCACATTTCATAAATATACATTACTTGTTGAGTGTTCACAAATAGACACACACACACCTCCTCACTACTGACCATAGATAGAGTGAAGGTTAATGGAAATATGTCTTAAAAACATACACTGGAGGCGTGAGCAGTCAAGCTAATTACACATACCTCATACAGAGCATGATCACATATGTAATTCGGGCACACGCACATAAGTACTAATTAATATCATGAATATTAAAATGTGTCATATACAGAATGAAGCCCCCATTCCACCACAGTATGCAACCTTTGCATATTAATTGGTGTAAGCGAGATTTATTTTTAGTGTGACATTTAGAGTTTCACAAGAACAACACAATTACTTTTGAAGATCTTAATTGTAGGTAATGATTTCTGTTTTGGGAGCTACTATTCTCACGGGTCACATTTGGAATGGCAAAATTAAGGGTACAGGGAGACGGAGAGCCCAAATGGAGGTTGCTATTAAACCTTATTAGCTGTGTCGCATCATCCATTGTTATTTAGCCTTGCAGGAGTTGACAATACAAATATTTTGTTCCTGATCACAACTGACCTAACAAACTTGCTGACTGTCAGTTAGTATGGAGATTTTTGTCTTCAGTGTGGCGTGAAATAGTGTGATATCCCAAGAGTGAAATACAGAGGGAGAGTAAACGGCACAGTGCAGATTAAACAGAGAGAAGATCATGGTTTTCAGCCAAGCTATCGTTACCTGCATGATTCTCTTATCTCATAACTGTTAATGACTGCGATGTGATAACCTTCAACAGGACTTTCCTCGGCACATAGACAGTAACTGCCATGTGAATGCTGTGTAATTTACCAGCAATTAGATATAATTGACTTCCATGTGTCTGAATAAGCACAGAGAGGAAGTGGAGTGTAATTGATACCAATGGTCGGCGTCAGTGTTGACGTGACAGGGGAAATAAGGCCCTTCCATCATCACAAGAAAGCTGAAATGTACTATACAGGGAGATGCATTAATGCATATTCAAGCAGAGGAAGTCCACCCACACAAACACATACAAAGTGATTTTAGAAACACAGCCTGGAGAAAGAAAGAAGTAGAGAATGGGATTTCATTCTCAGATTTATTAACAATTTTAATGGGGTTCAAACTGCAACATTAACAAGATTAGAAGCTGTACGGACACATTTTTACATCACCAACATGACAGAAATACTAGATGTAATAAAGACTACTGCTAATATTACAAAAAGCAGTGGCAAGAAGGTCAAAGTCACAGCCAAAGTACTCAACAAAACTCTTTGCTGATAAGAAAAATGAGGGTTTGGGGAAAGCTCAAGAATTATATACTGCATGTTTACAAAAAAAAAAAATGACGAGCTGTCAACAGAGATATGCGACTTAAACGATGCTATCAGTTAAAATGATAATCTCAGCTTTGGGCCTGTGTTCAACAAGTATGTCTGTTTTAGTCAGCAGTGTTCAGCAGCTGCTCGGCAAGAATGGAGGGGGAAAAAAAGGTGGAAGTGCATGCTGGGAGTGTTCTCGGATTTTTTCTTTTAACTCCTGTCATCTGCATTAAAGATGACTGCTATTGCCACCAGAAAGTCTTTTTCAATTATTAAAGGCAGTGTTTTATTTTTGATGAGCACTGATATGTTCACTACATGTCTGTGCATGGCGGTGCAGTGACTGCAGGGAGGTCTAGTGACAGGAAAGAAGCCTCTCAGAAACCATGAGGCGTCCTCTTTTAGATGATCCGAGGTGATAATGTTGTATTTTACAAGTTGCAAGGAAGCTTGGTATTGTCATTCATTATTTAAAGAGAAGGGGTGGGAGTTTATAAGTTATTCTTCTTCTCCCTCCTTTTCGAATATCTATTTCTACGTTTAAATGTTTTGCCTTATTTTTCTTTTTCTTTTGGTTTGCATAATTAAAATAAACACTTCAATCAATCAATCAATTAATCAAATGTAGCCGGGAAAGACGTGTATACATACCGTAGGCTGCAAGTCTGACACTGTTTTTCCTGCTTCTTAAAGAGGAATTGTCTTCAAAAACATATTGATTCAGAGTATGATTGATCCATTCAGATAGTTTATCACTTAATGTTTAGCATATTAATGATGTGATGATGTATTTGATGAAGAGATCGATACCATGTCTGTCTATTAAATATATTTAATATAAAATCCCCCCAAAAATGTAGATTCAATTAAAATAAACTGTTTTTAATTAATCTACAATTGTCATTGGGGTTATATGCAAGTTGGTAGATTTATATGATGGCTACTCCTGTAATAGTGTTTTTTGTGTGCCTCAGATCTTGTTTCCAATGCTGTCTTTTCAGCCAGTCAAAAATCTGAATCTCGCTAACTGAGTAGAGATGAGATGGACTGACCATCTATTTGTAAAAAAAAGTAATGGTCTTTCACTTCCAGAGCTTTAACTTTGACCAAATTCACAGTCCAGTCAGAGATTGAAATGGAAAAGAAGAGAGAGAGGTGGTGAGAGGTGAGGAGGTGGGAAAATATAATTGGTTCACAGGATACGGTCCGATCCTTTTCTGCGACTCTTCATGCCTCAGCTTTTCAATATTCTTAGTGAACGAGTTTGCGGGGTAACTGCTCTCCCAGTAGTGTCTTCAGACAGTATAGAATAGAATAAGGATCTTCACTCTGCTGCAGAATGTGAACTTGTGTACCAGACGGTACAGAACCAGAGTGTTCGCAGAGGCTCTCCGGCCTACTGATGAGGAGTGTCTTCCTAGCCAGAGGCTGTCTGGACTAGAGATAATGTATTGTGGTTTAAGGTCGCTGGCCAAGCCCAGGGGTGTATAAACTTCTGCTGTTTTCCAGCCAAAAAAAATATAAACTGTAGCTGCTTTCTCTGGACTTATATAGTTATATTCAGTCTCGTAAGAATTTTGAAGCAAGGATCGGGAACAGTACAGAGTTGAATTCCAACTTTGAACAGCTGTCTTCAGACAGCAGAAGTTTAGAAATGTAGCCTCTTTGGCATCCAGAATAGCTGCCATGTCCAAGAGAAGGGTCAGACTGTGAACCTGATTTCCTTCTGAGAGGGATGAGAAACTTATGCTTATTACCAAAGTTATAGTATGTATAACTTTGGTTGAAAGAATATGCTGTGAAGAGAACAAAAACAACATATTATCTTCGAGTGAAGACATTTGTAGCTAACTTGCTTAGCATAAGCAAGTTGTGAAAAAATGTGGATTTATTTGGAATAGCCCCTAGCTATAAAAAACATAGAAGTATCATATATCACCTAGTATCACCAATATCACCTTATAACGTTGTTATGGTTAACATGTTACAGACAGCAGCAACATTAGCATTCATTTGGGCTCATTTTCAATGTCAACATTTGAGTTTAACGTAGATTCTCATTTGACTTCTGTTTACAGTGGTCCCTTGTTTATTGCGAGGGATACGTTCTAATAATAACCCGCAATAAACGAAATCCGTGAAGTGAGTTTTACAATTATTATACATGTTTTAAGGCCGTAAAACCCCTAACCACACACTTTTATACACCTTTTTACACGCATTTTGTACAGTACTCCCTTAAACAGGACGCAGAACACATGTGCGGTTCTCCCTTAGCCAATTTAGGATGCAGAACACAATGCGCGTTCATACTGTACAGTATGCTGTAAACAAAAAAGCATGCAAAATTACACTAAAAAATCCACGAAACAGCGAGTCCGCGAAAAGTGAACCGCAAAATAGCGAGGGACAACTGTATTCCCGAAGCTCGTGAACTAAATATTTGGCTCTTTAGCTGCTAAATGCTCCACTATGTTCAGCTAGTTGATAACACTGCCATACTGCTGTTTAGTGCTGGGTAGGAACACAGTCTGCAGCCGGTTTAGCAGGGCTTTTTCACTTGTTGGGACCGAAACAATAATGTTCTGGGCCGTAAAACCAAAGCAATGTCTGCTGAAAAAAGTGATGCATGGACCTTGGGTCCTCGGTGAGATCTACATTAGGACTCCTGCTCCAGAAGCCAGTTACATTCATACCCTCTTTGATTATCACTTTTAGAAGTGAAGTATACCTTCACCCTGTTTGTCCTCTCTTCTTCTTCTTCTTCTTTTTCTTCTTATTTTTCTCCTCTTTTACAACATCCCTCCATCCCTCTCTCCTTGTTGAATAATAGAAATGCCAAGTGATGAGACCTCAAACATCAAAAAGCCTATTTCCCAGCTTGACAGAGCAATTTACCTTTTCCCATATTCACTCACACACATAATTAAAAGTGGTGGATTGGACTGCAGCATATAGACTGCGTATCTGTACAGCAGCTCGGACTCACATATAAGCATGTACACGCACACACACACACACACACACACACACACACACACACACGCACACACAGTGCAAAAACATAAAACTGTCCGATTCACCACAAGAGGAGAGTTTTCGATTAGCGAGCGATGGATTTATACATGGGTCTCTTTGTGTCTCGTCTTCACACACACACTCACACACACACTCACACACACACACACACACACACACACACACACACACAGATAGCCTCTCCATGTTCTGTCACCCTATGTAACTTTGCCTGCCTCTGTCCCTTTCTGTTCAGTGGTATCACATCATTTTTGCGCTCATAAAAATGAGCAATGGCACTAAATCAATTTTATCATTGCCGTTGTTTCCTCGTTACATGGTCAAATTGTCCCGATCTAATAAAAACAGCAGGGTAAGAGAGATTTTTCATCCTGTCATCAGCCTCCGTTGTGGACGTCACTGAGACAGAAATATTTCTTGTGTCCTGCATGTCCCTATGGATGACATCACCTAATTGCTTTAAAGTAAATGACTAAGTGGATTACAGCTTAGAATCTATTGATTTGGACTGTACCTTTGTACCAAATCACTCACTTATCATATAATTAGCAGCATTGCATCTACTATACTGCTATGAGGTGAAGCATTAATGAGTTACTCTTTGATTTCAGGCTAATTGGACTTATATTTTATGTCCAGTTTTTGCATTTGTAATCTACTTATCTTACTGATGTACAGTAATCCTTTGAGGCCAAGCCCAGCGCCTGATCTTTTCTCCACCGTAACACCGCCACCGCATTTCCACTACTGAACTCACGGGGCAAGGTCAAGTCCCCCCCCGCTTGTAAAACAGCTTCGTAAGGTGACCCCGTTGGCAGCGAATGCCTTCGCCCCTGCCTCCGCGAGGTTGCTCAGACAGTGGCATAATGGTCTGATGATGTACCTCCGTGTATCGATTTAGCTACAGTACAGAAATGTACTTAGCCGTACTGTACTGCACAGTGGAGAAACCCTACCCCTGGCACCACATCAGAGAGGGTTCATATTCAATTCACTCAGCATTTACTGAACTTGGAGGTCAGGGAGGAAAGACTGCCATGTGCTCCTTTTTTTTTCTTTTCTTTGGTGTTTGTCCAACTTTTAAGTTGCTAAGAAATGTTAGTGAAGGCAGGGACAGGGAGAATAATGAGGAGAGGATGCAGAACTGTAGTGGAAGTGCCCTTGGCCCTGTCAGCTAATTGGTGACTTGAGTTTTGGAGCGGCGTGTCTTAGTGGTTGTTTTGCGTGGGCAAAGTTGAAATTAGTGACGGGATGGTTAAGACTATTGCTTCAAGACATTGCCATTTCAAGCAGGAGACAACTGTGAATATCATTTCTGAAGTCTCAAGTGCAAGACACTGAAGTCCTTCAGGGCTGCTGCTGTCTAAGGCTCAAGCTTAATATGTTTACTGACCACTGAACCCCTTGTGGTTAAATGCACAAGGCGTACAATTGGCTTTAATAAACAGAGTTTATTCAAAAGTTTTTTTTTGCATAATCAAAAATGAGCGGTGGCTCCAAAGCAGACGTAAACAGCCACTGTGGGGATTTAAAAAAAACTTTAAAAAAGTGCTGTGCCCGGCTTTTTCCGGAGGCAGAGAAAAGCTGTTTAAGTTGACAACAGTGGTGGAGGTGCTGCTAGAAGCGTTGATAGCAGTTGCTCCTGTGCTCATTAACAGTCAGTGTGGATGTGTTGTGCAATTTTTTATGTGAGTGTTCGAGAGTTGAACACAAGTCTTGTTTCTTTATGGTGGTAGTCGTTTAAAAAGTGCAAAGTGCACATCACACTGCCTCAACACAAAGCACAACTTGGGCTAATAAGCATAGGATTTTCCATACCATTTAATAAGTGTATTTTTTTATCAGCGATATATATGCTAACATGGCAAAATTTAGGTGGTTAACTGACTCCTAATGGCTTCTTAAATGTCATATTTCATATTAATCATGTTTGCAGCACGCTGTTAAAAACTTTTAACGAGATTGGAATGCACGTGCGTGTGTGTGTGCAGATTTTGGGAGCCAAGTACCATAAAGGTGGACCATTTTAAGGCCTATGCCACTGTAATAGGGTAGTTTTAGGATGTAATTCAGGGGAAATGCGCTAATTCGCTTTCTTTCTAAGAGTTTGATGATCTGTTTGTCTGTGGTTAACCTCGCTTAGCTTAGCAAAAGACTACACAAGGAGAAACAGCTTGCCTGGTTTTGTCCTGCTCTTGGTATTGTCATAAGGCAATCAACGGCCATGTCTGGGCCATAATGCCCCATAACATTGCAAAATATTGTCAAGAAAGCAAATAGACAGATTTCCCTAAATTCCTTTAAGGTGAGCAGAGATAAAGGGTGTTTTGGATAGTGTGACTCAAGGGCTTCTTCTTTAGTTAGTGTAAAGGAAGCAGCACTAATATGAAGGCTGTTTTAAACTCTAAGTGCACTGTAATCTTATCCTGATCCAGATAATACAGCACAATAATGTCACACACAGTAATTTACCTCCTCCTTACTATCTGTCATGTGCAGCAGGAGGGATACAAAAGGAAAAGATGACACAGAAAAACACGATCATACACACTGTCAAAGGCGTCCAGCCTCTGGATATGAAACTGCTAAAGTTTCCCATTGCACACTTATTGTTGGGATGTGGCTATTACCTGCTGGTTATTAGAGATCTCATGAAAACAAGAATGTACTTTTAAAGGATAATGACGGAGAGATCCTCTGGCCGTGTATTTTTCTTCTGTTTCTCTCTGTCTGATTCCTCTCATGTTGTGTCTGTTGGCGTCTACTTGTGATCTATGGCCTCATTTTCTGTGTGTTTTTTTTTTCTTTTGGTGTGTCCAGCCAAATTCATGACAGATGAGAGCGTAACAGAAAGACATAGGGGCAGAGGGAGATGGGAAAAGGAAGGAAATTGGACAGCCAAGTATAAAAATAAAATAAATGTATTAAATTTAATTTAAAAAAAATAAAAGTCACCAGGGAATGCCTATGAAAAAAAAAAAGTGCTTATCTTATATCCTGCTATTATTTATGATAATGACACCTGCGTGTGTGTGCATTCATACTGCAGGTCTCGTGCACCTGCATGCTGTGTATCCTTGTTTCAATGTAATTGTAATTCCCTTCCACATGTCCATATAGTTTATTATGTCACATCTTTATGTGCAAATACTTTACGCACTCCACAAATTGCATATCAGCGTGGAGACGTGTGTTTTTGTATGAGAATCTTAAAATCCATCTGACTGGCAGAATAAGCCATCCATCAGCCTATTGTGTGGTGATAGCTCCTTATATTTCCTCCCCATATTATACAGATGGGACAATTACAGCTGGGCCTATAGCTGCAGCTAGCCGGGGCCACACGGGCCCCATATGTGGAATGAAACATCAGTAGCAATTCCATTTGTGTGTCTTTCTCATCCATCCTTCTCTGCATCCCTCATCCCCAAAACCCCTTCCCTTCTTCCATTCTCTACCACGCCTCTCCCTCTTCCTCTCATCTGCCACGAGGCAAATTAAGAGCCTCTCTATCATGACCCAAATGAGAGAGGCTCATTTGTAGCTGTTATTTGTAATAACAACCACACGCCCTCCACACCCATCATCTCCTCCACTCTCCCTCTTTGTTTTGCTCCGGAAATGTGATACAAAAAGAATCCCGCTGGACGTTTTTTAAATGTTTTGTTACAAAAGCTGTCCATTATCAGTTTGAAGACTAAAATAAATGACTAATATGGACTCTTTTCCCTTCGTGGTCTCATGATTTCTATCTTCCCCCACCTCACCTCCTAATTCTCCTGTCTTCCCCTCCTCTCTCCTTCTACTGCCCACAGATGAATGTGTTTCCCTTTGCAGCAGCAAATAGGCTAGGGATGAAAATGCCATATTTAATATAAATAGGTGGTTCTCACTTACTTACTGTCACACACACACACACACACACACACACACACACACACACACACACGCGTGCGCTCTCTTACCACCTCAGTAAGACAGTCTTTGGCCAAGCATCTCCGTTATCCCATCCCATTATCTGTTTTCTAAAACTCAATAATTGAACTGTTCCATTGGAATACATCATCCGCCCCACTACCACAAAGCCCCGTTGAATAAACCTCTCTCCCTGGCTGTTGTGTTTGAGCGTGACATGTTTTTTTTTTCCTTCTTCCTCTATCAGAGCCGCTGTATTACTAGCGTGGTATTTGTCCAGGCGCAAGTAATGACTGCAATTTGCTGCTATTTGGTGTCCTGTAAGGGGCCTGTGCCTGTAATGGTAGCATTATAATAGTTATCAGACACAGGTTACTATTATCATGCTATGAATCTGCCATAAGCTATTGTGTCCAACTGTACGTTGGACACAATAGCCACAGAAGAAGGAGATGTGCAGTCTTAGGGTGAAATGGGGATGGTACTGGCATCTAGCTCAGCGATGTGTTGTTATGAAAGCTCTGTAAGGATGCAGCTTTGTAAATAACATGATATTAAGGGCATGAATTTATCTATGGGAAAAGGCAAAAAAGGTAATTTTCTCTTTTGGAGTGACTTTGATTATATGGCAATAAAAGCTTTTTGCTCCTGCACTGTTGTCATTAACATGTCTGAGACTCCTGTCATGCTAGCAGCTCTGTAAGCCTGTACTTAGGCACAGTGATGCTTTCTGTCAAATGCTAATGCCAGTATGCTAGCCATGACAATGCTTTACTGATATTTGGAGGGTATAATGTTAGCACGTTCACGTTCTTAGTCTTGAACATTCTTTGTTTTTGTACAGCTGAAGGTCATGAGATATTTGGGATTATCCCAGTTTCATGCTGAGTCCTAACATATATATATATACTAAAATGTCTCCATTTCACCACGCTTACATAGACGTTAATCATGTTCTGTCCAAGTCATTATTACCTAACAAAACATAACAATGCACCACACGTCTAATAAACATTGATTTGTCTGTTTGTATATCCATCAATCAATCAATCAATCAATCAATCAATCAATCAATCAATCAATCAATCAATCAATCAATGTGTTGTTAAGGCTGTTGCTAGTCTATGAGTTATCATTGACAAACACCACACTCTATAAGCTGACAGATCCTGTCAGTATGTTAGCAGTTAGCTGGCATGCCCAAGAAAAAGTCGGTCTTGTCTAAAGAGCTCCAGGAAGCTTACTCTTTATAAAGTATTCGGCAACTAAAATGTTGAATTCATGGCGTGTATGTGTGTTTTTGTGAACGCACAGTACACTTAAGGGTGATTCATCCAAAGCAAGTATATCAACATCATGGTGGGGCTAAAGGAAAAGTCAAATGTATTTTAGCTCTTTATTTTTCAGTCCATCTGCGTTCCAACCCTCATGAGCTTTGAGTAGTGACCAAAAGAATGAGATTGCGGATCCTCCGCTGGTTGGCAGGGCTCAACCTCAGAGATAGGGTGAGGAGCTTGGACATCTCGGGGGAGCTCAGAGTAGAGCCACTGCAGGGCGGCATCTGATTAGGATGCCCCCTGGATCCCTCCATTTGGGGGGTGTTCCAGGCACGTCCAACTGGGAGGAGCTGGATTGTGTTGCTGGGGAGAAGGACATCTCCTAAACCTGCTGCCACTGTGACCCGACCCTGGATAAGGGGGATTTTCATTTGATTCTTTTGTTTCTTGCTTTTGACTTTAAAGACTCAAACTGCAACATGTATAATATATACACACACTATTTAATACATTGATGCAGTTTCTTGGTTTGCAAAGATCTGTCTATGTTTTTAGATTTTGTGATTTGAGGTATTGACACTGAGTTTTCAATCTTGTGTAACATGAAACTACTAAATCTTATATGTCAGAAGAGAAACTTGACTGGTGCCCAGCACACTACAAACTGAAAAACTGCAAAACTCTGTCTTGAATGTCAAGTTTTCATGCAGTCTACTTCGAGTGAAGCAGGTCCTAACGGAGAGGATGAGGAAGATGAACTTTAAAATTCAATGTGATGTTCACTTCAAAACCACTGCACAGATTGGATGAATGAGAAATGAAGGGTAGGGTGGAGAATGAACACATCTGAAGTACAGTGACATGAAAACCAACATATGCATTATGTGTCTGATTAATCATGTAGCATTTGTTCAGGAAAAAGCATGAAAGAGCCTGATTTTACTGTTTGACGGTTAAAAGAAAATTGAAAAAAAAGGGGGGCATAAAGGTAGAGTTTCCTCTTTGAAGGTTTCTCCACTGCTGTGCCTGCAGCTGCCATTAGAATTCACCCTCACCACCTTCCAGCTCACCTGGTATGCCCCCTGCCTTTGCAGTGTTATTGATGTCGTACTTCACCAGACTAAGGCAACTGGAGGTGTGCGTGCATGCACGTGCTCATGCGTGTCTTGGGTGGTCAGTGATGTATTTAAGTATTTAACAACTGCCACAGAAAACTTGTCTAAAACTCTCAGTTTGCACCAACTTCCTCACTGGTATGTGTGTGTGTGTGTGTGTGTGTGTGTGTCTGTGTGTGTTTGCCTGAGGCAGTTCCCTGTCTGCCAATCTGTCTGTCACTGGTATCCAGTAAGTTGAGATAAAACGGATGAAAATGGATGTGGATACACTAGTGGTTTTGGAGATTTAAGAGAGTAGAACTGAGTTTGCACGGCAATGATTAAAGCGTTTCAGGATACCTTCTTGAAGGATAACTCCTCGACTTTCGAGTACTCCACAACCTCTGTGAAATTTGAGGTAACTCTTCCTGATAAACATGGAGGCAGACAGATGGTGGATGGTGAAAATGCAGGCAGCGGCAGAAAACACGCATGTTTTATGATAACTGCAGAGACAAACTATCTGTGGACTTCTTAAATGACAATTCCACTGCGTCTCACTCTCTCCCCTGATGTTCAGGTGCGTCTTTGGTTGCAGTTTAAGAGGCAGGTAAATGTGGACAGCATTGTTTGATGTCCTTGTTAATACCCAAGTTCTCCAATTTCCCCAAAGAGATCATTAAAGTTTCATCTTATCTTCATGCACACACACACACAGATGGGTAGAGATTTAGCAGACAAAAGCCGCAATACTTGGATGTTTATCTTATAGTGTAATGTACAATAGCGTATTCTCTGTGAGGAATTCACAGGCAATAAGCAAACTTGGACCTCTTATTGTTCTGATGAAATCTTGTGCAGAAATCTGTGCGCCATGTGTGAGATTCAGTGCTAGAAAGAAAACAAAAGAAGTGACTGAAGGTCAAGTATCTTTTTGCTCAAATTTCATCTGAGTGCAGCAGCTCCCATTTTAATTGACGATTGTAAAGCTTTGAAGCATGAAGGTTATATAAAGAACATGACAATTTAAGCTCAAGTTCGATGGAATAGCATGTGCTGAAAAATGTGGCAATAAGTCGAAACAGCCTGGCGAAATGCATTGCGTAAAAGGCCTTAAAGGGGTACGCCATACATTTCGGGGGCTTGCAGAGGACAGAAGAGTCAAAATCGACTCAGCAACCTTTTAGTCTTGAGAATGGATTAGGCTCCAAAAATGCAAGGTCTTACACAACAGATAATGCAACTCTGTCTTCTCTTTTTTCTGATGTTACACTATCCCTGCCTGATGAATGCTTTCAGAAGATGTGTACCATGCACAAATGGCAACATCATCGTGGTGCTCGAGGAAAAGTCATGATATCACAAAATTCATACAGCTGCATCCTCTGGAGACCACCAATGTCTCTCAAAAACTGAATGGCATTTTAGTTGGGACAAAAGTTTTGAATCAATTAACCAACATTACTATCTTTAATATGTAGTGTAGTGTCCACACTTAAGTAAGAACAAACCTGATGACATCACAAGCTGAATACCTCATACCTAATAAACTGACCCGAAATGTAAAAGTAAGAATTTTAAGAAAGTGTTTTTTTTTTGTTTCTTTTTTGTTTTAATCTGCTACAAATAAAAACAATGACAGGCCCTTTTTTTTATATGAACGTAATGAATAGATCCGGCTGACGGCCCAGTATGTTTTCAATTGAAAGGACATCATCCAGACATTCTCAGATTGTTTTCAGTTTAAGCTCCAGTGGACAGTTGAGAGCTATTTACATTTCTGGATTCTGTTTAGTATCTCT